>NW_026086605.1:5372500-5485000 GCF_022539395.1 Myiozetetes cayanensis | reverse complement strand
TGCAGAAGGAAAGGCACATTTTAAAATCTGAATGCTGTGGTTTATTGACTGTATTTTACTCTGAGAAGCATCAACATGCACCTTATTATAAAACTCACAGAAACACAGAGTAATTTAGGTCAGAAAATACCTCTGAGACCATCAAGTCCAACCACTCCCCCAGCACTGCCAAGGCCAACGAAAACCCATGTCCCCAAGTACCACATCCACACGGCTTTTAAATCCCTCCAGAGGTGGTGACCCCGCTCCTGCCCTGGGCAGCTGTGCCAGGGTTGGACAACCTTTTCCATGAAGAGATTTTTTCCAACCTAAATCTCCCCAGGTACAACTTGAGGTCATTTCCTCTTGTCCTGTCACTTGTTCCCTGGGAGCAGAGCCCAACCCTCACTTGGCTCCACCCTTCTTTCAGGTATTTAATTAATAGTATTGAATTAATAGCATTGAATTAATAGCACAGACGTAGAAAGAGATTACCTGAACCAAGCCAGCTTTTAAATTTTGTCAACAGTCTTCAGCTCAGGCTGTCCTCAGTTCAGTTCCTGCACAGCTCCTCTCTCCTGGAGCAGCTGGACATAAACCTCTTTCTGTGACCACTGTACCTCTGCTTGCAGCTCTTTCTAAGCAAAATGATAAATCCTGTGTATAAATTTATATTATTCTGGCCATATCATCATCCCCAAGTTTCCTGTGGCTGTGCCAGGGATGGTAATGAGTCACTTTGTCCAGTGACCCCCTGGCAGACCTGGATGGGTCAAATTGATATCCCTGGTCTGTTCTCTGCCAAAGATGGTTTAATAGCAGTGGCTTTAGCACCTGAGCTTGTCTTTATGGGTACAAAACATCTCAATTTCTGCAACAACAAATCTCTAAAATCACATGCTATGTGACAGTAGAACTGTATCTGTCCCACTGATGATGAATGAATCAGAAAGATGCAAATTTTATGTGCATCACAAAGCAAATAAATAAATAAATGCCTTTTGCCAATCAAATGATTTGACTGGAAGACCAAGGACTGAGAAAAATGTGAGGTGGCAATTCTAGGTTTCTATTCATTTTTCAAGAGAGAGCTGAATTGTAGCCAAAATTTTTTGTTGGTCACTGTAAATTAATCAGTGCTGTCCTTTAGCTGAGAAAATTAGGTTGCCCAGAGACATTGTGGGTGCCCCATCCCTGGAAGTATTGGATGGGGCTTGGAGCAATCAGGTCTAGTGGAAGGTGTCCCTGCCCATGGCAGGGCTTTAAGGTCCCTTCCAACCCAAACCATTTTGTCATTCTATAAATAAATGGGATTTTGATGGCAACTTCAATAAATAATTGAATTTTGTCCATCGATTAAAAAAAAAAATCAGTGGGTCCTTTTTCTCATTAGGCAATTTTTGTGTGCAGAGAGCATGTCACGTGTCTGTCAATGGGCTCATTTACATCTCCTAAACCCTTCCTCAAGGTTTCTGTCAGAAATGAGCTTGACCAACCCCACAAATTCAACAAATCAGGATACCAGGAGAGTAAAGTTTGTGATAATCCCAGAGGTAGGGAGATGAGAGTAAAAACTCAGTTTTCTGGTTTAGATGTTGACACACAGCCAGGGAAAGGTTTTTTAACTTTTCATTGTCAGCAGAGGAACATTTGCAAGGATTTTTAATCCAACCTGGGCAATACAAATATGCGCCCTTTTCAAAAATACACCAACATTTATTTTTTTTTTTTCCCTGAGAATCACTGACTTGAAAAGCAGCTGTGATGAAGGAATATTTAAAGTGGAATTTTTAGCTGGTGTCTATGATTTTGTTATATTCATTTTTGGTAAAAGGCAACCGGGAAGTGACGTGATGCATAAAAGAACAGTGTGCTGGGAGCTGGTGTCTACAGGAATTTAAAAAGCTCCACTCTCAGATTCTCAGTGAGCCGTACAGTGCTTTTAATCAGGGGAAGGAAGGAATTAATATATCCACATTCCATAAACCTTCATTTGTATTGTCGATAACAATAGTTAAAAATCTCCAAGCTGGAGCAAACCTTATTTAAACAAAGAATCTGTCAATTCTGCTGATGTTTTGTTTGAAGATGCAAATTTAATTGCAGGGGTAGATACTGCAGACATTCAATACTGACAGACAGTCTGTGTGTGATTCCTGCAGGTCTGTCCCTTCATAACTATAGCTTACTGTGCAAGAGTTGAGGGTCTGTAAAATATATTAGTTTTCATACTTGTGTTCAGGAAATCACTGCTCTTCTGCATCAGGGGAAATGGCATCACAAGGACTGACATTCTATAAAGTATTTACTGGTTTTGTGCTCACTCAGTGGATGCTTTTTGGATCAGGTACCTGTGAAAATTGTGTAGAGGATAATTCTTAGATGCAACTCTGGCAATCCCCCTGCCTTGTGTTCCACCTTGGCCCCAGCTGCTTCCCATCTCATCCCTATGAGTGCTGATACTGGGAATAAATGGGCTGAAGGGAAGGGCAGCATGTTAGGAATTCAGTTCTGGTTTATTTGTAATTAAAAGTCATCATCACCTGAAACAAAACAGAGCAAATATTTTCTGAAGATTATCATTCTACAACTATTAAAGTTGTAAAAAACCTCTAAGATCATCAAGTCCAACCAGCACCACCACCATTTTCACCACTAACCGTGCCCTCAAGTGCCATATCCACATGTTTTTTGAACACTTCCAGCAATGGTAACTTCACCACTTCTTTAGGCAGCCTTTTCCAATGCCTGACAACCCTTTCCATGACCAATGCAGTGTTTAAAAAAATGCAGTTTTCTTAGGAGAACTTTCTCTCATGTAGGTTTTCTAACAACCTCAGGTGCCACATCTGGTGTACAGCCCACAAAGCATTTCTCTGTTGGAACAAGCACATTATAACCCTTCATGGAAAGTTTAGAATTCTGCATGATGTGGATATGTTTGTAAAGTGAGGAGCCTGGGGGGTGTGATAGCTGGTTCACACACCCTCAATGTGTTATCTGTGCAAGGCAAAAGAAGAGCAGATCAACCACGTCTGGAGTTTGCCAGCTCCACACTGGTGACCTTGGAGTATCAGGAATCATGAAATCATGGAATCATAGCATGGTTTGGCTTGGAAGGGACCTTAAAGATCGTCTCATTCCTGATCCTGCCATGGGCAGGACACCTTCCACTAGAGCATGTTGCTCAGATTTTAATTTCTGAATCCTTTCATGATTGTTACCAAACTCACACCCATTTCCAAATGCTCGGCACAGAGCTTTTCTAATTCTCCCTCAGCTTACCCTGAAATGTGACTCATTCATGCTAGAGAAGGCAATTTAAAGATTTCAGTAGGATCCCCTGGAGTGAGCTGGATATCCCCTGTGGAGAAGTCAACATAAACCAGGCTACTGGTGAATCCTCTCTAGACCACTGATGCCTTCCCACACACTGACCTCTACTGAGAATGGCTGGAAAAGTTCTGACAAAATATTTTACTCACCAAAAAGAAAAAGAAACCAACCCGGTGGACCTTGTGGTCTGTGACTCCCTCCAAAGAGCTGAAATGGAAGCTGTAAAGTGAGGCTGGTGCTAAGGGTTAAAATCTTGATGACACCAGTTCACTGGAAATCTCCTTGGACAGTCCTGAGCTGAAAACATGCACCACTTCATTCTTCAGCACGAGAAATAATATTTCATATTGTATTTTGGACATGATGTCCAATTTTTGGCTCAGCTAGCAAGCCAGAAATTGTTTTTAGATTTCCTCCTTGGCATTCACAAAGTTTTGCCTAAAACCCTTGGAGACTTGCTGAAAGAGATTTATTTATGTGTCTTGCAAGGCGCTTGCCAAATAACTTCAGCTTCATGTTTTTTAATAATTTTCTAAATTTAAAAATTAATAAAAAGACTAAACTCTTGGTTTACTCATTATTAATTATGAATATTCCCATCTATTCTGCCTTAAATATCAAAGATAAACAAAAGCTAAGATGCTGCTAGGGAGTTAAAAATGCTGGAAAACTCCCTATCCCTCTTGTGTGAATGGGGTTTGTGGAGTGTGTTCTATCATTTTGTGGGTGACACTTTCTCCAAAAAGTGTCAAAATTTGGAGACTTCCTTTTGAAAGAACTGTTGGGTAACTCACTTCTATTAACTTTTGAAGTGGTTTTTTGGAAGTGTTAGAAGGAAAAAAAGTAGTTCTGCCTTAACAAAAAGGCTACACTTTATGAACTGTGATGTTTTTCCTTTCAAAGAAGGAGGAAAAACCAGTTAAGTAGGGATAAGGCTGTATTTGTCCTCCTCTCCCATATATGTGAAGAATATGTGAAATTTCCTCAGCAGACCTGAGGACAATGAGTCAAAATTAGGTTTTATTTGTTTTGTAAGTAGTAAAAGAATAATTATTCTTGTTGTTCCGTGGTTTCAGAGCACTGTGGTCTCCTCAGAAGTCTGGGAGAGGCTTTACCGTGCCCATTTTGAGTCTGTAATTTGATTTTCTTATCAAGTATTTGGCTAAATTGAAAGGTCAGTTAAAAGATACTCTGTTTGTATCAGGCAGACCTAAACCATCACTGGCTTTCCTCATAGCTGAGCCTCTTGTGCCACCTGTAAGGGGTGGTACATGTTTATATCTACTGTGCAAATGAGAGACTGGTAATGGCACAGCAGTATTACATACAAGCTTTTGATAGAGATTTGAACACAGCCACTGGATCAAAAAGCAGAATTGGAGCACTGGAGGGTGTCCATGGATATCCTGCAACCAAGCTGTGTGGGTACAACACCCACGTTGAGCAAACTCTTTATCATCAGCTGATGTGAGTTCAGGGAGCAAAACAAACCAGTTACCCCAAAACTTGCTCCCAGTGTGCTCACTAGGCTCAAGGAACAGCCCAAGCATTGAACTATGCCTCTAGTAAATTAATTTTAATTGTTTTGGAGTAAAAAATAATTAGAGAAAATGGTCGCAGAAGTGATTTTCCCCAGTTTTCCCTCTCCCCACCCTTATTTATTTAAGGCACAAAACACGTTGAGTTGATCTTGTGTGTGTGCTCAGATCTTTTCCTTTCCTCCAACCTAATCCTTCGGAGCTGTCTTGCCATTCCCCAGCTCCAGATTGAAAACAGGGAGGGGAAGTTGTTGTTTCAAACTACTCCCCTGGCCCTTTCACGACGTGGCTGACCCAGGATGCTGCTGCAGAAGGGGCTGGCTCCTTCAGTGGGCAGGAGGAATCCGTGGCTCGCTGCTGGTGGCTCCCAAAGTCAGCAGCTGGACTTAGTTACTGGATTGAGTAGACTCATAACCGAAGGCAACAGAGAAATAGGTAGGATAAGAAATAAGCCCGGCTAAAATCAAGCTTAAATAATGTCAGCTATCCCTCTTCAGATCACTGCTGGGGTTTTTTTTCCCCTGCTGAACTATGTTTTGTGGTGGAAGGATATTGAAACCACTGTCTTGTTTTCCTTCTCTCCCCCCTTTTACTATGTAATATAAAAACAAAGGAGTATATTGTATTAATATGAATAAGTGCCAGGGAGAGCTTTATGGGGTCATTAATACATTTCTTGGGAGGTCAAAAGACATGAAACCAAAGGGCTTGTGCCTCACAATAAAAGTGAGGCATGTATTGTTGGCCCAGGAAAACATGCCCTGGAGTATAATATTTGTGTATTTAAAAAAATTATACTGGCAGAAAATCCAAGGGCAGCTGCAGAGCTTTGGACTGTGCCTAACAGGAGCGACACAGGTGAGGGCTGGAACTGAGGCTGTAGTGGTGGGAAAATTGGGCTTTTGCCTCTTTTTGCTTCTTTATGAGGTAGAAAAAATTGTCTTAACCATTTAAAAAACATTTTTCTCCTCAAGTGCATGCGTTTTTAGTTTTTTTCTTTAAATATGAGAGACTCCCACCACCTGTACACAAAGCTCTGGATGCAGGAACAGGATATCCCATGAAAACCCTGGAGAGGGGGAATAATTAACCACCTAATGCTATGGCTGAAGTTCAGAAAAATCTAAGTTAAGGCAGCAAATAGTGCCCGTGTCCCAAGCCAGACCAACTGCTCCTCTCTGGGCTGTCCTGGGAATGAGGTGCTTCCCTGTGCCCTGGGTTGGGAATGGGATGGGAATTGCCAAAAGGGATGGGGTGGCCTCAAGCTTTGCCTGGGGTTTGGTGCTGCCTTTTCATCCTGCTCTGCTGGCTGGAGCAAGGGTATTTCTGAGTAGGGTTTTCTCAAGGCTTGTACTCATAAAAGACAGAATAAACTCAGCACAGAGAGAGGTGTCCTGGAGAAGAACAGTGACAGACACAGCTTCTCCATTATTTATCAATAACATTTATTTTTATTAAAAAGAAAATAAAATATAAATTTATATAATTTTTTTTTATTTGGAAATAAAATCAGTGCTGAAAATTTTCAAATGTAATTGCTTTCCTCCTTCGGGTCCTTCATCTCCTCAAAAAAACCTTTTCAAACAACCAAACTTTTGCCTTCATAGTCGCACCACCCCTTTGCTGGCCAAGTTGAAGCCTATGCAGATTTTTAATCCCTTTGCATAGGCAGAGTGGAAAAACCCACCCTAATTTTTAACAACTGCCTGGTCATCTTGATGCTAAAGAAGAGGTAATGAGTGTGTTACTGTCCTGTCAGTGGAGGTCAGCACAAGGACCTCTACAGGAGCACAGGGCTGTCCAAATTGAGCCTCTTCCACTGCCATAAAAAGTTGTAACTGGATGTTTGCTTAACCCTGTGATGAAGCTTTTCATTATCTTACCACTAACACGCTGCAGCAAGTGGAATCATTAGAGTACAGCAGCATTCAAATGTAAACATTTGAATAATTTACACTCCCAGCCACTGTCAAATAAAAGGTTTCAATCTCCAATGGAAATCTGACAATAAATATTCATTTCTAATTTTCAATAAGTAAACTTTATGACTTTTAAAAGCCTTTGTTTTCCTGAAGTGTAACGGCAATTTTGACACTAGGACACATTTGGGATTATAATTTTCCCTCTGGTCAACAGAACTATGAAGAGTCATTATAAAAATTAAAAGCTAGAAATAATTGCAAATGTTACAATTAGGAGCAATTTTGGGATCTTGATGTACTACAACCAACAAAAGCTTTGTCTTTTCCGTGACGTTTTCCTGAGGGATGTGAAAAAACAGAAGTGGAGGGAAGGAATTGCCTTGCTGGCTGCGGCCTGAGACTGGAAGGGTGCCAGCACTGGAATAATTTTGTGATACAGGAGGCAATAAGGAAGGTTCAGGAATGTCATTTATAGGCCCAGCTTTGGAAAAGAAGGTGAGATTTGCAAGGGGAGAGTCAGTACCTGCAAAGCCTGGGAGCACCCCGTGTCCCCGTGACAAATGTCTCTCTCAGTTTCCTCTACAAACTTTTATTTTCCGAGGTTTATGGGTCTGTAGTAAAAATCCACTCAGAGTTTACACTTGGTTTACACCAGGTCTCTGTCTACCAAAGTTTATTTTAACAGCATTTTTATGTGGCTCTTCTTCAGGCGGCTGGAGCCGAACAGGACCCGACGTGTGCCAGCCTCCGATGCAACCACATCTTTTTACCACCAGCATTATTCCTGTGGTCAGTGAGATCAGATGGGTCAGAATTATAAGCACAGGCTCCCAGCACAATTAATATTTCCTCTTTTTTTTTTTTTTTCCCAATGTGATTTTAGCACGTCGTTGTGGGACAGCCAGAGTTTCATAAAATGCGGAGCTGCGACCGCACAGTAAATGTGTCTGTGAGACACTTCATCAGAGACCTGCTGCTCCTTGCCTTGCTCACCTCACTCAGCGCTCTGTGTCCTGCAGGGCCACCACTGGCATACAGAGCAATGGATTTTGGAAATTATCTTGTCTTTAAATCCTCTTCTGGTTACAGTGTCGGTGGTGGGCTTGAGGCCAAAAGGCTGCTGTGTAATGCCCTTTCCAGAGTTTGTAATTAGTGATTCTGCTCCTTATGTGATACATAAATATCCATCCTGGAATATTGCTGCACTGCAGATCCCAGCAATGTTCATTTGTCTGAGTTTTAGGTTGGGCAACACAAAATCTCTTTTCATCTGCTTTGAATTTGTGAACATTTAATTGATTGTGTGCTTTGAGTCTGAAGCTCTTGATCTGGCTCATCTGTGCTGATCAGTATTTTTTATACTGCATCACATCTTCTCTTATGGGCTTCCTTCTAAGGTATAATTGTTGTCTACCAATCTCTTTATATTTCATTAATAAATAGATTTCCAGCCCTCCTTTGATCATTCCTGTCATCATTCTTGGAGCTCCTGGGATTTGCACAGTGCTGTTTTCTTAACACAAAGTAACCAACACTGCAGTCAGCAGTCCAGAACAATCTCCACTGTTAATTTATATTCCTTAGGATAGTTCCTGCAAAAACTTCTGTCTAACGTGACTGTGTGGTCCTGATTAACATCAGTAATCCCTGTGATAGAGATGTTCAATACTCACCAAACAACTCTATGAGGGAAAGAAGAGAGAAGAGAGATAAAAAATAAAATATTTTTTTGGGTTGTTCACTAGTGAAAGCCATCAGATTTTCCACAAGGGATTTAAAACAGAAATATTGACACTTTCCAAATCTCCCTACGCCTGATTTTCTTCCTGTGCTTAGGTGAAGGAATGTTTGTTCTTTGTATTGGTGGGTTTTTGCACACTAATGAGAGAGGAAGGAGAGGGAGGGGGACCACAAAGGATGGTCAGTTGGAGAGAACTTCCAAAGGAACCCCTGCCCTTCTCAGCAGCTCCTCATGGGCTCCCTGTGGGGGAGCTGAGCATTAAGGGGGAAAGTTTCATTGTTCCCTTTACACTTCTGTGCTGTAAAAAATTTTAGAGAGGACTGAAATATGAGACTTTGGAAGGGTGGGACCCACTGACTGATGGGGGAGAAGACAGATATGGGGAAAGTCTCCTTTGTGCCCAAATCCTTTGCTCTGCCCAAGAGTGGGCCCTCACTGGGATACCGCATGTCACCATCGCTTTAATTCTGAGGGGGTTTGGCAGGAATCTGAATTAGTGTCGCATCCAAAGAGTGCCTGACTGAGGTTGGGCAGAGGAATGGACCAGGGTAAAGCATGTGCAGGGCTTGTTCCCACGCTGCACATCAGTGTGTTCCACTGCTGTGCATTGGGATGTGTCAGAATGACTTTAAAAATGGTAAAATAATCCAAAAATTTTTAAGAAACTTCAGTTATCAGAACCCACTTCCTACATACAAGTATGTGTAGTCATAAAATCATAGAATCATAAAAAGGATTGGGTTGGAAGGGACCTTAGAGATCACCCAGTCCCACTGCCTGCCATGGGCAGGGACACCTTCCCCTGTCCCAGGTTGCTCCAAGCCCTGTCCAACCTGGCCTTGGACACTTCCAGGGATGGGGCAGCCACAGCTTCTCTGACCAACCTATGTCAGGGCCTCCTCACCCAAAAATGCTTTATATTCATAGATATCTGAAGTTCTGGGAGTGGAAAATCTGTTGTTAGACTGTCAGAGCCACAGTTTGGTGGTACAGCCGTAGGTGCCACAGTTGACTTCCATACATCGAGCTCTGAGTGATCCATGTGTGACAGCTCTGTGTTTGCCTCACCACAAACATATGGAGAAGCAGCAGGATGAGAGGAGTGTCCCTTCATGCAGCCTTTACTGTGCTCTGGTCCAGAGGAGGGATCCCATCACCATCATCTGTTGTCTGTGGCAGTCACAGAATAGAGGTGGGCATAAAATACTGTGTTTTAGGACTAAGCAATGGATTTATTGCAGAAAATCTTTGCCTAAGCCAAGGTACTGCCCAGCACCATGTCTGGTTTTTCCTTGTTTCTGGTCTCCTCTTGCTCTTCTGCCTTCTGGCATGTGGAACTAGAATATACGTTAGGAAGGCAAGATGTGTGAATTGTTTTCCTTTTAGAGCAGCTCGCCTTTATTGAGATGCATTTGTTATCCTGGACTCCTGAGAAACACCTTGCCCTTTTCTTGCTCTATTTTCCATTTCTGTCTCTTCTTCATCCCTAACTTTATTTTCTCTTTATTTTCCTTCTCCACTGTTTTTTTCTTTTTTTTTCCTTTACATCTCCTTCCTTTCTCTACCCCTGCTCATCCCTCTTCGCATCACTCACTTGATTTAAGGTAAGGAGAGCACATGCGAAGAGAATTGCCATGTACAAAAGTTAAAGATATATATGGGATCCTTCATAATGTGGTTCACTCAGGCTGGTGATAGTGAAAAGGTATGTTTTCCCTGAGCTTGCCAGCAGTGTAAACCATTCAATTGGTAACATAATACGTTTTTATGGTCTCTGTATAGCGATTTTCCATTTAAGTGTAAGTTAAATTGATGAATTCACATAGAGGCATAGAGGAAAGTTTTTCCTTTTTCTTTTGTAGTATAAATTCTCCATGAACACTCATGCCCTCCATTGTGAGTGGGTTTTCCTCCCGACCATACATGAAATGTGCCCTTAGGTTCTGTTACAAATAGGTTTACGCTGCTGTGGATGGCTGCTATAAGCATTACGGTCTTGATCCTTCACTCATTGAAATCAATGGCCACATTCCCCTTCCCTGCAACACTGGACGGTGTTCTGGGAATAGAATAAGACCTCATGGCCATGTTTTTGAGTGGTTTTGCATCTGTTTTGTGAATATCAGTTGCTAGGCTGGATCTGCTCTACCTGACAGGACCAAGATAGGGATCAGCTTCTTCTCACAGGTAACCAGCGACAGGACAAAATGAAATGGTTCAGGTTGGACATGAGAAGGAATTTATTCCTAGAAAGGGTGATCAGGCACTGCCCAGGGAGGTGGTGGAGTCCTTATCCCTGGAGGTGTCCAAGGAGGGACTGGACATGGCACTCAGGGCCCTGGGCTCAATGACAAGGTGGGGATCAGGCACAGGGTGGACTCGATGGGCTGGGGTGCCTTTTCCAGCTTTAATGATTCTGTGATACTATTGTTTTGTAACACACAGCATTCCCATTTTATTGCTTGCACAGGCAATTTTTGGAATTTTTCTTTGTAGGTTCTCCACCTACAGAGTTTTCAGTCTTGTTCCTGCTGGCTTGGGAGATCTGTCACTTAAGCTGAAGTATTTTCTCTCCATGAAAACTAAACAGACTTTTTGTTAGGTGTGTTATAGAAATGGGGTCTTCCACAGAAATAGGAGTTGCTGCAGGGTCTGGCATTTGTTTTTCAGTGAGTAACACATTTCCTCAGTAACTTTGCAGTTGAAGTGCCTGCTTTTCCTAGGAAATGTAAAATGTGACTGTTTGTGCTCTCAAACAGGATCAGCAACAGTTTCAAAGTGTCTGGTCACATTTAAACTGGGCTAAGCTATAATTCACCTGTCTTTAAATACATTAATGAAACATATTTTCTGCACTCTGTTTCCTAAGAGGGACTCGCATATTTATTTCCTGTGCCAGCAGTGCTGTATTTCACATGAATTCTAATATTTCAGTAGTGGGCAAGGAATCCTCATTCGTATGGATTTGAGATGTACTTGGTTTGAAAGGTGCTGTTGGAAGTGAGGGCCTGCATGTTTACACAATATTAGCTAAAACATTGGATCAATCTTTGCCATGCCTCATGATGAGCCGGCCTTGGCATGTCCATGACCACAAGTTTCAGAGATTCTACTCATGTGAGCACCATTTTTGACTCTGGGTCACAGACATGTCTAAGAAAGTGTTAAACTCTGTCCTGTGTAAGCACCTGGTGAATCCATTATTATTCAGAATAACCTTTAGCAGCTTTTCAGAATCACTTGGAGTTTAGGGCATAACAAAGTAATTCCCTGAACTTGGATGGTTTCTTGGTGCTGAGTTGAAGCATCACATCTGGCAACATCTGGGCTGGAGCAGAAACAAGGGGATGGTAGCAGCCATCCTGGATTCAGGATGTAGATGGATTCCTAAGGATGTTGGTTAATTGCTTTGCCCCTCAAACAATTGATTAGGGAATGATGAATTAATTCAAGCAATCTGAACAACCTGTTCTGGTGGAAGATGTCCCTGCTCATCACAGAGGGGTTGGACTTGATGACCTTTAGAGGTCCCTTCCAACCCAACTATTCTATGATTTTCTGACGATTTCTGCTAACACAGTCTTAAAAATGAAAGAAAACTCATGAATATTTGTCTTTGAGACACAGGAATCATTTGACTCAGCCCCACTTTAATGGCATGTTGGCCATGTGGGGTCTCAGGGTTACCTTCCCCAAAGCTTTTGTGCTGTCTGTGTACCAGAACCATAGTGGAAGTGGTCAGTCCTTTGTTTTTAGAGTGAGAACTGAGCTTTGTAGCGTCTTTGGCATATCAATAAACCCAGCAACAATAAAAAGGAACAGTGTTCATTATACTGCTGTGTGGGGAGTTTCCTTAAGAGTTGGGCCCTAAATGGTTTTTAATCCCAGGATGCCCTGATTGTGATAATGTGGAGAGGCAAAGCAAGCATCAGTTATAAAATCATTGCAAATATAAGCGGAATAAAAAACGGTCAAAAGGATCTTGTTACAATTTCTACTTATTCCACAAGGGTTTAAGGAAAGTAAAATAGGCAATGATTCTGTTTGGGACTTGTTTATGAAAGATTACTTTTTGTATAGGTAAGTCAAAAGGTTAAGGAAGTAAACAGAATTTAAATACAGTCAGTTTTAGTAATTTTTTCTGTTGTTTGCCTTAACTGCTTCCTAACATCGTAAAAAAGCCTGCAGCACTCAGGTGGAAAGAAAAAAAAACCTCAAGCCAACAAAAAAAAAAACCTGCACCAAGCTGACTTAAAGAAGTAAAAGCTGTAAAATGTAAGATATGGCACACCTATAAACTATAATTTTGCTTTTCAGCCAGCAAAAGTGCTGTAGATCTAAAATTACAATAAATCTCCAAATGTCCAGCATTGATTACTTCAAGCTTGTGGCTTTAATGGACAACAGAGCAGACACATTATGATGCCATGATTAAGGAATTGTGGAAAAGAGGGAGAGTGATTTTGGACTTTACTTTGGCACCTAGCAGAGCTCAACGTTACCACAATTATTGGTTTTCTGAAATATGTCCCTATGCATTATTCTGATCAGATTACTTGCATTGCACAATTCTCTGGTGAATAACAGGACAATAGCACAAAATAAATCTCTCTCTGAAATTTAATCTCCATGTCTGTAGACTGGCAAGAAGAACATCCACATCCCTCTGATAAGAAGTTGTATATTTTCCTGAATGGTGGTATATTTTTGTTTTATAATTGTCCTTAATGTAAATTCTCCAGCAAGAAAGCAATGATGTCAAAGATCTCTGAGGAAAGAAGGGTTGAAATATGGGTGAAGTGTTCCCATAAGCTCAACATGAAGAAACCCTAATTTTCTTAGTAAACTACAGGGGCGGGTGAATTCGGTGGCTTACAGAAATCATTAACCTTTCCCCTATTATTGGTTCTCAGTGTAATTTGTTTGATAATCTTCTTCCTCAGTGAATAGCAGTTCAGCTTATCAGCTAATAAAATATCCTCTCGTGCTTCTGCAATGTTTGGCACATGGTGGATATGATACAGATGACAGCAAAGCAAAATTACCTGCTCTTTTTGAGGTGCACCCCTAAGCCAGGGATTGGAAAGAAGCCGATATTTATGGACTGAAGGGTGAGTGTGTGTTTATTATTGCTCATCCACTGAGCTCCGTGGACAAGCCAGAGAATAATTGTTATATTAAGGAAGCAGAAAATATGCTGAGTTTTAAGCAGCTGGCTTTCAATTGCATGGGGTCAGAAACAAACCCTCATAAATGTGCAGGTGCTCCCTAATCCTTGAGACACCCACCAAACACCCTGGACTTTCACCGACATCAATATATTTATAGACACATGTTGGGTCTTGTTTCTATGACTGATCTTGGGTGGTTGGCTGCCAAACATAGGTATAAATTCTGCTAGGACATATTTTCTGTGCTGCCCTGAAAGCTGTGGTTTGCTGTGTTGGCTTTTAGAATCAGTGGATCTGGATTAGCCTGTGGGAAGCACCAAGTTCCATGTCAGGCTGGCATATGGCTCCTCTTGGCTGTGACTCTCTTCCCCCAGGCAGCCCCAGCTCTGTCCCAGGCTTGCATAATGTGCAGGGAATCGTTATCCTTCACAGAATCACAGAATATGCTGAGTTGGAAAGGACCTACAAGGATCATTGAGTCCAACACTTAGCCCTGCACAGGACCATCCCCAAGAGTCACACCCTGTGCCCCAGAGGATCATCCAAAAGCCCCTTGAGCTCTGTCAGCTTTGGTGCTGTTCCCACTGCCCTGGGGAGCCTGTTCAGTGCTCAACCACCCTCTAGGGGAAGAACCTTTCCCTGATATCCAACTTGAACCTGCCCTGACACAACTCCAGGCCATTCCCTGGGTCCTGTCCCTGATCACCACAGAGCAGAGATCAGTGCCTGCCCCTCCTCTGCCCCTCCTGAGGAAGTTGTAGCTGCATTGAGGTCTCCCCTCAGTCTCCTGTTCAGGACTCAAGACTGAAATATGCATTATTTTTACAGGAAGATCAGGACCTATAAAGGCAGCAACATCCAACAGCACTGAGTTGGTTTGCACCCGGCCAAGGCCTGGCCTTTCCATGTTACCTGTGTCCATATAGAGGAGCCTCATTTTTATGCCATTTTGGACTAGGTTTAGTGCTGGATGTTGTGCCCCAGGAGCTCTGTGGATGCTGATGTGCAGCACTGTGTGTTCTGTTGCTGGAGAAGTCAGAGCAGCTGCCAGAGACACTTCTTGGGTGACTTTGCTCTCCTTTGACATTCCCTCAAAAACCAGAGCACTAAAAACTGCCTGTCCTCAGTTCTACTGACCTTATGTGGGTTCAGAGACTAATCTGATACATGATTTTTTTCCCATCTGTGATTGGAGTATGATGTTCTCTCTGGCACGCTGAGTTTCCTTTTTATGTCTCTCTCTTTCCTCCAAGATAATTTTCCCCCTCTGTCTCTGCTCTACTTTGTTTTCAGCAATTACATTTCCATCAGTTTTCAGATTTCACTTGTTAAGAGTCTTGTGAAACATCAGTTTGGAATAGTTTTGCTTACACTCTCTTAAAATTCGCATTAAAAATCTTGATGGTATTTTTCAATCTTGTTGAATATTTGGCAATAATTATCATGGACTCTACCCTCAGCTGATTAGTATTTCTCTTCCTCCCTCTTTTGTCACCTCCCTCCCCCTCTCCCTGTTCCTGCTGCAGTGATTTAGGCTCATTCCTGACTTCTTGCAGCTGCACAAGCAGTGATGTTGCTCCACAGCTGGAGGAGTGGCTGTGCCTGTCCTGGCCATGTCTGCTTGGTGCCATCTCTGCAGGCTGATTGGCACCTACAGGGTACCTTACACGAAATGAGTCACCACTGTCATTCTTCATTCTAGTGTGAATTAGGTGTATTTCAGACCTGAAAACCCAATCTGAGCTGTTTTCTAGGTGTCATTTTTTAGACACAGCCTGTGAAGAGGCAATGATGAAGAACAGGGGTGATAGTGCTCAATTTTACCTCTTCCAGGAGTGCTAACGGTGCCATCCAGAGCAACCAGAGCAACCATCTCTTTATTCTCTGACTCTTCTGGCCTGGAAAGATCCCAGCTGATGACATTTTTCCATATGCACTTCAAGCAGCCTGGCATTTTTGCAGTTCAAACCCTGCTCCTTTTAAATTTCTTAGTGGTTCTGTGCATGGAGTGACAGGACAAGGGGAATGGCTTTGAACTGATGGAGGGTGGGTTTAGATGGAATATTGGGAAGAAATCCTTCCCTGTGAGGGTGTTGAGGCCCTGGAACAGGTTGCCCAGAGAAGCTGTGGCTGTCCTTGTATCCCTGGAAGTTTCCAAGGCCAGGTAGGACGGGGCTTGGAGCAACCTGGGATAGTGGAAGATGTCCTTGCCCTAAGCAGGGGGTGAAACAGGATAGGCTTTAGGTGCCCTTCAAACCAAACCATCTGTGATTGCATGATTCTATGAAAACAGATGTTGGGGAGCTATGTTACTTTCTGTGATACCTGGATTTGCCCAGGATCCACATTGACTTGTCTGCTCCAATATTGCCCAGTTTACCTGTTCCCTACATGTGTGAAAGAATCCAGGTGCCTCCCTGTCCTTTTAGAGTGGAAAATCTGCCTGATTTATCCTGCGGTGTAACATTTAACCTGCAGAATAACATTTTTTCTGCAGCCAACACAGGTTGTTTATCGAATATTTGTTCAAAATAAAAAACCTGAAGACTTTTGTATCAGGAAACTGCAACTTTCTTTTGTTATGTTAACAAAGGTGTTGCAGAGTGAAATTATGCTGCTGCTTAAGTTGATTGTAAATCATCCTTTCAGCTCAGTGGGATAGAGTTTCAAATGCTAAATTTCTAGGAAAAAAAGAAATGTTGTAAGTAAATATATGAGTATATTGCAATACACATGATGTGAGTGCTACTTGTCTGGTTGTTTTAGGGTACGGCCTCCTTCATGTCATTGAAAAATCTTTAATAGATATTATTTATAATTATATTTTGGCTTAATCTATCTTAAATGTGAGCCTTCATTGAAGAAAGGTAATATTTATTCCATCAAATGATTTTAGTACTTTATAGTAGTAGTTTACTGGCCATTAAGGAAGAAACTGAAACTCAGAAACAGAGGGAAAATGTCTAGATAAAATATTACTGTTGATTTCAGTACTTTGCACCACTCAGCATTCATGTTACTTAATACCAGCTGGACTTTTGCAACTGGCTCACTGGCAAATATTCAAATCACACAGAACTGTGTGCTTAGTTTTGTCATAATTTCTGGTTAAATATGCTTTATAGCACTTAAATTGTTCAAGGTTCTTTACTAATCTAATTTTCCAAAATACCCAAAGTGGGCTGAAACTTAGAAATTCCCAGCAAAGGTTTCAGTAGAAATATTTTATAAGTTCCCAGAATTAAATATACAAAGCTGATGCTTAAAAAATAAATCAGCTAAGGGAAATTAAATAGTTTTTTAAGACCTGAATTTCCAAAGCCTTAGAAAGCTTGAGTACTTTATTTAAGAAGTAGATAATTCAATGGCAAAAACCACCCAGACTGTACATATAGGTGCAGGCAGTGGAACAGTCTTGAAAATGCTTGAGCACAGTAAGAGTCAAGATATATCAGTTAGATCAAGGCATGGTGACTGGCACACTGGAATGAGGAGAAAACCTTCAGGGGTGTCAGAAAATGAAAAGAAGGAGAAAAAGGGGTGATTTAACAACAATTAAGAAGTAGAACTTCTGGGTCTTTTTTCCATGTTGTTATGCAACATATTGGGGTATGAGTATGTGTCATTTCTGTCCAGAAATGGTTGAAGAGATGGAAAGAAGAAGGAATTGAAATTGAAATTGAAATTTTAAAGCCCACTTGATATGCAGATAGACCAAATTTAATAAATATTGATTGGCCTCGTATACGTAAATGCAAGAGCAATTGTTGTTTGGCTGGTTTGGTGGCTGGGTGGGTGGTTGTGGTGCTCGCCCTAACTTAATCTTTTAAGGCAAACTAGCAGTTGAAAGTTATGCATTTCTGGCTCTAGAGAAGCTCTTCTTGCTCTCTACAACTACCTGAACAGAGATTGTGGCAAGGTGGGGTCAGGCTCTGCTCCCATGGAACAGTGACAGGTCAACAGGAAATGGCCTTAAGCTGCACCAGGAGAGGTTCAGGCTGGACACTGGGAGGAATTTCCTCACTGAAAGGGTGTTCAGGCGCTGGAAGGGGCTCCCCAAGGAGGTGGTGGAGTCCCCGCCCTTGGAGGTGTCCAAGGAATGACTGGACGTGGCACTCAGTGCTCTGGGCTGGGTGGGAAAGTGGGCATTGGGCACAGGGTGGATTTGATGATCCTGAAGGTCTTTTCCAACCTCAATGATTCTGTGATTCTTGCCTGCCTGGCTCTGGCTCTTGAGTGTTCATCCTTTTGACTCACTGCCTCAGTTACCCAGGCTTCCTCTGCATCTGTAAATTCACCAAGGCCAACTGTGAGAGACACACTAAGGCTGCCTGGGGATATGTGTCCTTGTTATTGCTTCCAGCATTTGCTGGGGACATTTCATGCAATCAGAAAGGGGACACTGGCAGTAAGCAGGAGGAAAGAGCACGTTCAGCGTGCCAGGAGAGTTCTTGTGGCTTTGGGAGCATGAAGGAGCTGCCTGTGGATGGCAGTTGATAGCACACATCTCCTCTGAAGGCAGGCAGGGGGCTGAGTGGGAAGCCTGGAGAAGAGGCTGCCTTGGCCACAGCCCAGCTGAAGCCCTGGAGATGGTTGAGTTCAGTGGCTGGGGATCAAACCTGCAAACGTGGAGCTGCTCTTGTGCCAAAAAACACCTCACCTCAAGCCAGGAATGCTCAGAGATGAATCCCAACTGTCCATGGTTGTGTGGGGGGGGACTGACATGAGCAAACTGCCAGAGGGTTTGGTGCTGGCAGTTGTTCTGAGCCCTCCAAGGTCAGGCAGTCAACTGGCTTCATTCTCTGACGTTGCTTCCCTAAAGCTTGATAAGCGCACTGGGAAAATCTGAAATAAAGCAACTAGCAAGTACTACGCAGATACAAATTCCCTCATCATTTGCTCCCATTTTAATCTCCATTTCATTAGAGGATTAAAAAGAGGAAAACTGGAGCGGTTTATCAATATTCAAACATCAAACCAATGGCAAGCATTTGGGTTTTCCATTGGTTGCTCTATTACCTTGGCTGTGCTGATTTCTCCAGCTCTGTATTGCCAGCTCAGAACTCCTCTGCTCTGTTTTCGCCAAGGCAGGACACGAATCTCTGGTGCAACGCCCCAAGCACGAGTTATTTGACAAAACCTACCGTGCAAAATGAGACCTTTCTGTGTTTCCTCAACTGTTTATCTTTGGCAGCTTGTTGGTTCCTTGTCCCTGAGCCTGAGTTAGTCACGGGGCAGCAGTGAGCTCATCGGAAGTAAACAGGGCTCGTTGCTGTGCCGGTGCCGCCCACCCAACATCCCTTTGTGCTACCAAAGGTGGCAAAATATCCTTAACAGGCTTTTTTTTTTTTTTTTTTTTTTTGGAAACACATCCAGAAAGGAAAAAAAAAAAAACAAAACTAAAAGAACAATGCAGAGCGTTGGCGAGCGGAGCGTCCACCCAGACAGTTTAACCCTCGGGTTAGCGTGTTTGTGTTTCACTTATTGGGCTGTTAATAGATTTTCTTCATTTGTGTGAGACATTGTGAATGATGTGCTGAGGCCCTTCCATTCCTTCACCGTGGTCCACCTGTAAGAAGAAAGCGTTTAAAGCTGCTGGAGTTTCTACCTCTTGACAACATCCCAGCTGTAGACTAGCAATAGCAATCCTCCCGTGGCAGTTTTAATTATCGGCCCCGGCGATACCATCAGTAAGTGTGTAATTACGTGTCACTTTCCTGGCTGTTGGGTATGAAAAGTGGAACCAGTGAGATGATGATCGTTGAAGCTGTAGACTCATATTTAAACAATTCAAAATGTGTAACTGGCAGTGTCATTAAACAGAGAGAGTCTGACCCCAGCTGTCAGTTACTTTTCCTTATGCAGATTTTTTTTCATGCTGTCTGTCAAAAGAGCTCCATGGGCTGAGATGGGACGGAAGAGGCAGCGGTAATGCAGGAGAGCTGCTCTCCTCCACTCCTGCCAAGGTGGTCTTTTACCCTAAATAAATACTGCTGGAGAGACTGTAAATAAACGTCCGACCAGGCAGGAAATTATATAGACTTTGACGATGAATAAACAAAGGGAGACTATCAAACACATATTCGACCCTTCCAAAAATATGAATAAAATCGGACTCATTACCCTGAACTTCAACAACAAGGCTTATGGTAATTTGGGGGACTCATTACTGAAGGATAAAAATGGAATCATTTTCATTTCTCCGTTTCCACCACAAAATTTTTGAAGCCACGGCAGATAAACGAATGACCTGAAGGTTATTATTATTATTTAAATCTCTATATGTACACGCACATATATATATTTATATATGAGAGAGAGACACTCACACAACTCCCCCTTTATCTTATCTACATATCTACAGGAGCAATGACAATTTTTGAATATTGTTTTGAATATTTCAAAAATATTAGAATATGGATCCCTTTCACTTCAACTTCAAAGTCAGCAGATGTTTAAGGTGTGCAAAGTGCTAGAAACTTGTCACCTGGCCAATATATGCTAAACAGATGGAAAAAGATAAATATATATGCATAGGAGTAGGTAAGTAAAGAATATTCTTTTCTGCAAATTGAGTCAGAAATTTCTCAAATGAAAACTCTGCTGTCTGAAGACAGGCACAAGTGGTTTAACTGGGATTTTGGAGCTGGCATTCCAAGAGTTAATTTAGGAAAGACAAGGAAATAAATGTAATAGTGCTTAAAAAAAAAAAAAATAAAAAAGAGGTTGGAGGTTAAATTAACATTAATCTGTGAAGAGAGAGAAGAATGTTTATTTAATTTTTAAAATGTTTACACTTCTCAGAATAAAGCCAAGTTCCCGTTGTAAACAAATAAATTTCTCTCATCCCTGTAAGACACCTTAATTTAAAGCTTTGGAGTTCACGTTGACTCCAGCAGCAGCAGTGGAACAACAGAGACACTCTGGATGCTCAGCCTTTGAAAAAGCACAGCATCACACCTGCTTTTGCAGATTTTAAGGAGAAATATATTCATTTTGTGTGTGTGTGTGTGTGTGTCTCCATATCTGTATATAAAAGCTTTGCATATATTTCTTGTTTCAAAGACAATGCCACGGAGCAGCGCATACAGGAGTGCAGGCTATATTAATTGCAGCACTACTTTCATACTTGAAAGTAATAAATAGGCACATATTAAATCCTCTAAGGATTAATTTGTATTTTATCAGCTGTGAAAAGGGCAATTTTTTACATATCCAGACTTAAGAGGTAGCCCTATTAGCCCTTCATTGGAAAACAAATTCTGCATATATTTTGTACCAGGGCGTTTTCTTTTTTTTTCTTTTTTTTTCTTTTTTTTTTTTTTTTTTTAAACTCCTTTTTTCTCTTTTCCTTGTCTTTTTGAAAGTGTTCCTTGTAGCAAGTGGTTATGTAATTTAAGGCTGGGGAGGAAATGGGCTGTTGTGTCGCAGACAGACCAACTCTGCCACGAGAAATTCGGGTGAGCAGCAAACAGAAAGCCCCCCCAAGAAACCCCCACGCTGTAACACATTTAGCGTCTCACTTTCTCCGTGGCATTTGAAATACACAGTGCTTAAGGTCATCCGGTTTTGATGCATCCATAGTAATGTCCTTGCAGATCTCTTTAGAGCTCTATTTACAAATTATTTGCTGTTGCCACTAACGAGGAGGTGCCGGGGAGTCCCCCCCCACCATCCCCGGCCGCGGGCGGTGCCGAGGAGCCGGTTTTTGCATGAGAAATAAGCACCTCTCTTTGTCTTTCACGGACTCGTCTGTGGGGTTGAGTATTTTCAAGTTCTGTTTCTGTCCTACTTGCATGTTTGCTGCAGGCGATGTGCATCACAGGGAGGAGGCAGTCCCTTGGGGAGGCCCCACTTTTCTGCATTTAGTTGGTTGCTTTGAAAGCAAAGGATGCTCAAAAAATTAGCTCTCTTTTAGGAGTGTGGGATGACTTGTGCACAACAAACAGATCCGCAGTTGAAGGCTCCTCTGCTACTTCTTTTTTTTTTTTTTTTTTTTTTTTTTGAAGGCAAGTTAGGATTTTTAAAAGGACATTGCACAATTTATTTATGCCCAAAATCTTGAGATGCTTCTAGCAGATGAGGGTTTGGAGCCTGTGTCTGTCCTGAAAGAGGTGGTGGGACTTAGCAAAGCAGAGCCAGTTGACTTCTAATGCTTTACAAAATTAGAATCATTATGAAATCATTAAGGCTGGAAAAGACCTCCAAGATCATCGAGTCCAACCTTAATTGCCTGGATCCTGAGCTCTGTCCTTTGATGCTGGGCTTTTCCTATGTTTCCCATGTGTGCCTCTGACATTGCAGTCAAAAAGTGGGGTGCACTTGCTGTTGCTTCCCAGTTTGGAATCTAGAAACCAAGGGCAGGTCTCTCTTATTCCAGTTCCCCCAGAGCCCAGGTCCTCCCAGGTCCAGGACACACCTCCCTTCAAGGGTTCACCAGTCCAAAGCTCCACAAAAATGTCAATTAGTGCATTTTTGTGAAATGAGCAATGAAAATATTGGCTCACAGGTGATTTTCTCTACGAGTTTGAAACCAAGGTGAAGTTTTCCTCAACGGTGTGAGCTGGATCACAGAACATTTTTGCTAACTTACTTTTCAAAATGCTCTGCACATTTCCAGTTCATCTGAATTCTTCTTTTATGTAACTGATGGCAGTCTGGGGAAAAAAAATTGGTTTCCATGGGCTCTTGAAACAAATCTGCTGTTATCATCTGTGCTGCCTCTGCCTGGGTGCTTATTTGAATAGTGAAGTGATTGTGGACAAAGCAGCATCTTAGGCACGTTCTGCAGGGATGGTCACCCCAAGACTTGTTTTAGCACTGGGACAGCTGAGAGGCTGCTCAGTGAAATCACTGTCCTCTGCTTCTCCTCCCACTGTCAATTCATCCAAAATTCACACTTGCTGTTGGGACCCACTAAATAAGGCAAAATCACCATTGTGACCTTTATTGTTAACTGTGAAACCAAAATTCAGAGCAATATCTTGCTCACAATATCAGGTACTCCAGGATTTTCTGCTGGGGAGAGAACTGCTGTTTTAAGGCAGTATCTGAACATGTTTATGGGAAAATATCTGGTTTTGCCTTATGAGACCAGCACAAACACTTCTGGTTTGGTACTGAAAGAATAAAACCAAGCTTTACTACAAAGATAGTAATTTTGGATATAGTGGAATAAAATCCAGTAGAGTGTGGGGCTGGGGAAGTATTTCCTATATACAATTCCAGTAAGGAAGTGAAGCTACAATAAGGCATGTTCTGCTATGGAGAAGCAGTCAGCTGTCTCATGGCTTCAAGCACCAGGAGAGGTTTAGGTTGGATACAGGGAAAATTTCTTCATGGAAAGGGTTTTCCTGTCTTGGCACAGCTGCCCAGGGCAGAGATGGAGTTCCCATCCCTGGAGGGATTTAACAGCCATGTGGATGTGGAACTTGAAGACATGGATTAGTGGTGGCCTTGGGAATGTTGAGGGAATGTTGAACTTGGTGGTCTTAAAGGGCTTTTCCAGCCTAAACAATTCTGTGATTCTTCATAAACTTATTTTCTTTTTATTAAATTGGACCAACTGGTAGCCTCTTATGAAGGTTTTAGGACAAAATGTACAACTGTTTTACTTTATGAAGAGCTGTGGTGGCTTATTTGCAGTGTCCCAGTGCTCTCTCAGTGTCTGTCCCTCAATGGGTGGTTTCCTTTTCCAGCTTCGCCAGCCTTCCCAAAGCCATGGTTTATTTCCCCCTCTGCTTTTCTTCCTAGCAGAATGATGGAATGCTGTCACAGTGGTTGCCCTGTTGCAAAAAAAACAGCAAAAAGTAAAAAAAAAAAAAAAAATCTTTGCTTAATATTGAAAACTATCTTGAAATTATGAAGCAGGAGATGTACTTTGCTTATCACAGTGGAAACCTATTAGACAAGTACCCTTGGTGCATGGAAAATATATGCTTTTAACAGTTTTAATCCTTTATCAATTATTCATATGGGAAGGTTTTTCCTGTATTTGTTCAGTTTGTTGGATGGAATAGCAAGCACGACTTTATTTGTCTAACAGTTTTGTTCCAACTGTATCCGATAAGATATTTAACACACCCAAACATATTTAATTTAAGAAATAAAGAGCCATTCTTTCTGTGGGGTTTTACACATCATTCTTCTTTATTACGCCAGGTTTTGCTCATCATCCCATGTTCTTCCTCAGAGGACAGAGACAAATAACTGTTCTCCACAAGGACAATGTGTGTGTTGAATGCATTTTAAATGCTGCACTTTGTTATGATTGCAACCAACATTTTAAATATGCTGCAATCAAATTCCAAAATGACACGAGAAAAATGACATCAGAGAATAAATCTATTTGGCTGTGCTGGCAACAGGAATGTTGGAGCTGGAACATGCTTAGCTTGAAAGTTAAAGATTGAGTACAATGTTTATTTTATTTGCTTAAGAGAGGCAAGTCTAATTCATCCCTGTTGTGAAAATCAATGGAGTTACAGTATAAATATACTCTTCAAATATATTTGTCATATTACATGAGTTAAACAGCATTACCTAAATACAGTTTAGCTTTTAAATATCACATGAGATTACTGATTTGCTTTTACATTGTGCTGGGTTTGTTTAAACTATTCAAGGGTCTCACCCATGGCATACATAGTAATTCTGCCTATGTAATTGTGTCCTGGAAGAGGGAAACCAAAGTCAAAGGAGCTTCCTGGTAAAAGTTGGGAAATGTACAATTGGCAAAGGCTGATGTAGCAACATTTTGTTTCTCCTAAATGGGCCTCCAGCTATGCTGGAAAGTCCCTGGAGCGGTCATTTACTATATCATGGACTATTTCCTTGTGTTTCTTACAGATATAGAGGAACATGAGTATAGAATGAAGGACATTGGAGGAAAAAAAAAAATCCCATGGAGCTTCTTGCTGAGAATGGTTCAGGTTTTGAGAAGGAAACATTTTTATCCCAGTAGGATCATCCATCCCTGGAGTCTATTAAATACTTCAGGAATTTCTGGGCAGAGTCGTGCTGCTTTCTAGCTATGCTTTAAGGTATTGGCTCCTGTTAATGTTGGTATGAATATTCCTTATACATCTTCCTGAAAAATTCCCCTTAAAGAAAATAAATGATATCTTATATGCAAAGTTCTTAAGTGACTGTGACAGGGATGATGGATTTAACTTGTCTTACATGGAAAAAATAGTAGGAAATAAAGTGGTATTTAAAAATGGGATTTGTTTGCCTTCAAAATTGTAGCTCTAGTTTTCTCCAAAGGATTGGAGCTGAGCAGGTGTTGCCTAGGTAGGAAAATTTCACTTAAAGATCTCTGAACTGTCCCAAACTGAAGTCCATTCTCATCCATAACGTAATTTAGCCCTTGACAGATATATAGAGCTCTTGTAGCTTTCTGTTCTTCACAAAATCTCCTGAGCTTCAAGTCTCACTGACCAGATGGGTTGTAATTTGGCCTCTGACACGGCACAGCCCTGCTGGAGGGTGAAAATTACCTGAACTGGCCAATGCCGAGGTCACACTCCCATCTCCTTCAAGTCATTTTCTTTTTCTCAGGCTCCTGCCTCCCATTTCCCAGCACACAGAACTCTCTTTTCTGCATTTTGAACAGTGCACAGGAGTGAGACATGGAATACTTATCCCCTCAGAAGTCAGATATTATATTTAAATGTCTTAAGCCTCTGCTGAGCATCAGTCACAGGATTGATTCGGCCTCAGCCAAATCTGACTCCACAAGTAGGATGTTGAGATTGCCCCGTGTAGGGCAGATTGAAACACTTTGTACTCTGTCAGGTGTGGGAAACAGCATAGAAATGTGCTTAATTAGGGAGAGCCTTGAGTGCTTTTCCAGACTGAGAGCTCAGAGCAGAGCAAAAGGGAGGGCAGGGACAGGTGACGTTATAGCAGGGTCTGCTAAGGCTGTCCAACCAGAATAGTGGGATGAGACCCCAGACAGGAGCAGCTTCACATTCCCAGACCCTAGTCCCCATGGGGGACTTCAGCCACCCTGATATCTGTTGGAACAGGTTGAGGGAGGGGATTCTTCCCCTCTGCTCCACTCTGGTGAGACCTGGCCAGGACCACTGAGTCCAGCTCTGGGGACCTCAACATCAGAAGGATGTGGAGTGGCTGGAGCAAATCCAGAGGAGGCCATGGAAATGCTCTAAAGGGTGGAGCCCCTCTGCTTTGGAGACAGGCTGGGAGAGCTGGGGATGTTCACATGGATAGAAGCAGGCTCTGGGGAGACCTGAGAGCCCCTTCTAGAGCCTAAAGAGGCTCCAAGAGAGCTGGGGAAGGACTTTGGACAAGGGCCTGGGGGGACAGGACAAGGGGGAATGCCTTCCCTCTGCCAGAGAGCAGGGTTAGATGGGATATTGGGAAGGAATTCTTGGTTCTGAGAGTGGTGAGGCCCTTGCACAGGTTGCCCAGAGAAGCTGTGGCTGCCCCATCCCTGGAAGTGTCCAAGGCCAGGTTGGACTGGGCTTGGAGCAACCTGAGATAGTGGAGGGTGTTCCTGCCCATGGCAGGGGATTGGAATGAGATGATCTTTAAGTTCCCTTCAAACAAAACCACCTGTGATTCTATGATTATATGTTCATGCATATTTTTCATTCCTTTTTTTTTTAAATAAAAATGGAATAAAGGTATTTTAGAAGAATTGTATCCACCTGTACCTCATCTTAAACTGTTAAATCCTCAGGCCCTTATGCCTGAGCAGGTGGTGTGAATATACTTAGAATTAAGTGTGGAAAATTTTTCTCTTGTAAATAACTAAAGCTACAGATATTTTTCGCGTTAACATTTTCCCTTCCTTCTCTATTTTATCGAACTGAGTTTTCCTTGCTGTTTGGGCATCTACCCGAGCTCCAGAACAAAAGGAGGGGAGAAGATATATGGAGTGCATCTAATTCGGGGATTTACTGCCTTTCCTTCAGTTAGTTGAGAACAAGGGATTGCTTGTGACTGTTTTTCTCTCCAGAAGAAGTTTTCTTTGCTGGGTCATCCGTGCAGCCCTGGCACGGTGTCCCTGTGGCGCGGTTGTACCGACAACCACCAGGTCAGCAGCATGTCTTGCAATGAACAGAATTTACCCTTTCACCTTCACATCCCCCTCCACTCTTGTATATGGTTTAGTTTTTTGGTTTTGTTGGGGTTTTTTTTTTTTCCTTTTTTTTTTTTTTTTTCCTGCAGCAGAAGTCATTTTTTTTTTTTTTGCAGGTGCAAAAAGGAGCCTTTCATTTTCCCCATCTTAGGGAAAAAGTTACCAAAAAATGCGCTTTCCTTCCTGAAAGGCAATATTTTGCTTTTAGCACTGCTTTATGTGCGGCGTTTTTTAGCTCCTCTAATCTTAAATTCAGTACATGAATGGATGGATAATTTCCTCCCTGTCAGTTTTTTCATGCTCCTGAATTATTTACTACTCCCGCAACTTGTAGCTGCGAGTCCACTTATTTCTCGTTGAGTTGTAGCTGTGCAAGAAGCTCCAGTTCTCCTGCTGTCCTGGGGGGTTCCCTTAGTGCTTCCAGGGCTGGTGGAGCATCCTTGGAGGGGTGCCCAGGCAGGAACCCCCTGGAGTCCCTCAGAACCAAGTCCTTAAGTAACACAGCCCAAATCCAGCTAATTTGTCTTCATCATTCATATCTCCCAAATCCTGAATCATTTTGGTTGCCCTCCACTGCACCTTTTCAATCTCCACAATGTCCTGCCTGTAATATAGTGACCAGAATTGCACACAATATTTCAAATATACTCCCACTAATGTCTTATATAAAGTAGTGCCAGAATAACTTGTGCTGATTTATAATCCTTACAAATATATATATTTGTTTAGCTGCTGTTGTTGGGGTTTTTTTATTGCTGCCAAACACTGAACATATGTCTGGTGGTCTGAAGGCCTGTTAAAGACAATGAATGAATCACATTTTCTACATGACAAAAGAAAACACCTTTATTTTTTATCATTGTCAAGCTTGAGTGGTGATATAAGATAAATTGAAACAACAAAAGGAAAAGAGTTTAGGGAAGTCAAGTAATAAGGTATCGGGTTATAAATGAAGTCTTCCAGTGCCTGAAGTTAAAGAAGGCACTTCACACTTTAAAAAAAAAAAAAAAATAGCTTAACAGGGTGGTGAGAACCATATCCTGTTTGGAGTATGGAAGCCTATCCCACCCTTTGGGTGCCCAGAATTTGACAGAGCATAAATGGGAATTTTGCCCCAGTTTTGGTCTCAGGCACACACAGTGCCAGGTGTGATGCTGATGCAGCAGAGCAGTCCTGTTTGGGGTGGTGAAGGTTCTCCACTCGTGATGCTGTTGGGGGCTACAGTTTCTTCATGGAAATGAGTTTCCAGCAGTTGCTTTTCATATGTTGGGTAAGATCCTGCCCTTGGTTTTGGAGTCACCCCATCAATATTCTGAAGTAATGCACTTCAAAAATGTTATTTACAGTGAAGAAGATTTGTGAGCAAATATTTTCAATTCTGTGGTTCATAGAGAAAGAAGCAATATATTGCCAGAAGATCTTACTCTAAAATCTACTAAAACATCTCCCATTCCCAAAAAAAACCAAACCAAGGATCACCATTTTGTAGGAGACAGGAAAAGAAACTTGCAAAAACCGAAGGCAAGTGTGGTCAAGGTGAAATTACCTTGAGAAGGTGCTGGAAATGGCAGGCCACAGAAGAGCTGCAGGTATTTTCTCTTATTGGATGCAGCAAGGTTTGAATTCTGCTTGTTTCCAGTTTAAGAAGAAGTTTTTGATGGCTTCCACCTGAATGTGGTCTGCGCTATACAGCGCAGGTGACCTGCATTAATGGCCTCGTTCTCCCAGGACGACGTGGTGCTATTAATGTGTTGTGCCAGGTTTTACCTTGGCTGGTGGCCATTATCACCAATAAATAATGGCTCTTGTTACATCAGCTCCTGAGAAGGTCTGGGGACACAAAATTCATGTGTGCTACCAATGTAGATCGAACGTAACCTTGACATTAATCGGACAGGTGGAATTTAAGGCTTCCCCAGTTTTTCCCGTGCTGCTCTCGTAACAAATCATGAAGTTCTCCTGCAGCTTTCTGGTGAGCTCAATATAAAAAAAAAAAAAAAAAAATCCATACCTTCCTTTTCCCCTTACTGTTTGGCTTTTTGTTTTAAAGTACATTTAGTCTTTTGGTATGACCACTAAGATGTTTACGAACATCTCTGCCTTCCTGGTGCTCTCGTGCCTCCATAACGGGCTCCTGTTTTGCGATAGCAAACAACAAATGGAGCAGATCTTTGAAGAAACCCACCCTCGATTAATAGTTAATGATGGCTCAGGAGAAGGAACAAAGCCTGTGGATGTGAACACGGATTAGCCCTTTTATAACCACGGCCAAGCAGTTTGTAGGAGCGGGGATGCCCGGGAGCAGCCTGCTGTGCCCTCCTGCCGAGACCAAGGCTGGGCAGCGGGCTCAGTGCGGGGGGCCAGGGCCCCCAGGGGCTGTGCCCCAGCTGCCCCCCTCTCCCACACAGCAACCAGCTGGTTGGTGCAGGAGCATCCCCTGCCGACCAGCACCTGGCAATAATTCCCTCTGCCAAGGACCTGGCATTAACCAGCCTCTCCCTACTGTGGGAATGTGGAGCTTGGCCAGGGCTGGAGCCCAGCACGGGATACTTGGCCCTGCACTGCATTGCATTTGGGCTACAAACTCATCAGGTTCACAGAATCACAGAATATGCTAAGTTGGAAGGGACCCACAAGGATCACTGAGTTCCAACCCTTAACCCTACACAGATTCCCCAAGGGTCACACCCTGCGCCTAAGTGTATCATCCAAACACTCTTGGAGCTCTGGCAGGCTTGGTGCTGTGACCACTGCCCTGGGGAGCCTGTTCAGTGCCTCTGGGGGAAGAATATTTCCCTGATATCCAACCTAACCCTAACCTTAACCCTAAACCCAAACCTGAAAGGTTGGTTGGGTCAGAACACCTGGGGCTTGGCACTGGGGCACATCTTCCTGCCAGTGCTGATGGGGGTCAAAGCCACGGCAGCACTTTGGAGGTGAAAGGCTTTGCATCCCACTACCCACTTTCAGAGCCCTCCTTTCACCCAGAGTATTTGAAGTTTAGGACTTCAAATACTTGTATTAATAAATTACTATGCATCATGTCAAATTAGCATTGCCATTACTAAAAGATTAATAGCGACAATGCGTTGTGGCACTCCATCGCTTCGGGGTAATTTCCTTTTGTTCATGCTTTGGCATAATATTGGAGAGCAGAGCAGCAGAACCACGGAGCATAAATTTAGACCCAGCCCCTCAGCAGAAGAGGTAATCCCAGGCACAGCAGAGGGCTGGCAATTAGCTCCACAACCTTCTGGGAAGGTTGTCTTCAACCCTGGGTGGATCAGGACCGATATCCCTCACACTTTGCAGAGAGCAAGATAGACCCCGACGTTTCTATGTTTTTATTTGCTGAGTGCTCAGGAGGAATTAACCAGGATAATTTGCATGTGAAGCCTTTTTTATTTGAACCCTCGACTAGTTGGTGGGTGAGCAGTGCTGTGGGCACTTAAGGGTACATCCTGCCAGCAGCAATCTTGCCTTTCATAAATTCTCCATCCTAACTGGAGTTTACAAGGGGAGAAATTACCCTTGTGCTCATGTCCCTTTCCATGGCACTTGTAAAAAGGAGCAACTTTTTTTTCCCCTTGGCCTCCTCAGGCAGGGACACAACAACAAAGCAATTAAGCAACGTGTCTTAGTGGATGCAATTTAAAAGACAGGGTGGGAGTGAGCCATGTGGCATCGTTTCGTCTCGAAGATGCACGCAAGGATTTCATACCTGCAGTTTAATGATGGGCAGGGAGAGGAAAAGCATCTAAATCTCATTTCGAGACACAGCCTTTTTTATTTTTTACTGGTTTAACAAATGACTTTCACGAGTGAAATTATTGTCTTCTCATCTCTTTGGCTTCACGCTGGATATAGGCAGGAAAAAATCTTCATGATGGCTCTGTTTCTTGCTTAAATATCAAGTATTGGTATTTTTAATGTTTTTGTAAACATTATATATTTTAATACTTGAGAAAATGTATCTCATAAATAAGCTTTATTATCTGTCAAAAAGGATGAAAATATAACTTTACATTTCTGTTTTAAAGTAATTTTAGTGCCTATTAGCTATAAAGTAACAGTTATATATAATTTAGAGTATGTAGTCACTCGAAACAACTTGACATTTTCACACAAACACAGAACCTTAATAATAGTCTTGGGATTTCATTGGAAGTATACACCACTACAGGATATTAAAATAACTTATGGTGCACTGTAATTCTTGTTTTGTATTTGTCCAAGTAGTTTTGAAGCATGCTATAAAGCAGAAAAATAAAAACCTAAGCTCCAAAGTCAGCTAAGCTGCATTCTTAAAGTTATAGCAGTCTTTTCATATTAAGTGTGATTAAACCAGCTGACATTTCTTGTTGGCATCTTCCTCTTCTCCCTTCCTATTAATATGCTGTACTTAAAATGTAAATGCTCTGAGCATGGCATTTTTTATTTAAAGCCCTTGCAATTGTTTGCTTAAAATAACGATGCTGATTGTATTCGTTCAGGGATCGTAATAAGAGCTGGAATACAGAATTTACTTGTTGATCTCAGGGTAAACTACAGATTTGAGCAGTGAAACACTTTGCCATGCTGGCAGCAGTGGAATTTTGAACTCAGAGAGCTCCAAAAGTCCAGTGGTGCTTCTTCCTATTGTTCTGCATCCAAGGAAAAATCTGAACCATGAGGGCAATGGTTGGAGGTTCACCGGTCTGATTCTCTTCTTCTTGAAATGATGTGGAAATTAAAAGAAATTAATAATGTCAAGAGATTTTAATTTTTAAAATAACCCTACAGACTTGATTGTGATTAAAATTTGCTCAATTTTTAACTTGTGCTGTTAATTGTAATTGGAGTAGCATGTGGGCAGGGATTAGGTGAGTGTACAGATGTGCACAAAAATTAATATGAACTTGGAGGAATGGCCTCATCGCCATAAAAGGGACGACCAAATGTTCACAGATGGAATTTGAGTGGACCCTTATTGAATAAGCTTGTAGGGCCCATTTGGGTCATTTATGCATCAATCTTTTTTGGTCTGTTTGGAAAAGGCACAGTCCTGGCCTTTTCTACAATAATTATTCTCATGCCTGATCCATTAATTTTTTAATTTGCTTTAGGGTTGCTCTGTGATAGAACCACCACTATCAACAGGAAAAGAATTTAAAATGCAGTTTGGAGAAGGTTGTTCATGGCTACATTGGCTTTTTAACCTTCCTTACTGCAACATGGTTAGACACAGAATATTGTCATCAAATGGAATCCACAAAATACTGCATATAACTAAAGGTCTCACCCTGTCAAGAAACTTTCAAAACCTGATAAAGAGAGGAATTTGGAGTAAGGAGAGAATGTGGTGATATAAAAGGAAATAATTTTAAAATATCACTGTATTTATAATCAAATTTTTTTTTCCTTTCCCTTTTGTCCCACCCAAATGTTTATTTTCAAGGCCAGGTTGGAGGGGGCTTGGAGCAACCTGGTCTAGTGCAGGGTGTCCCTGCCCATGGCAGGGGGTGGAATGGCATGAGCTTCAAAGTCCCTTCCAGCCCAAACCATTCTATGGTTCTATGATCTCATTCTTATTTCAATATTACTTTTAAACTGTTGAATTTATAAAAATGCATATGAAAACCAATCCAATCCATAAGTTTTTCTCTTTATGCCATTCCTCCCAGGAGTGCCACTGAATTTGTACACAGCAGAAGAGAGCAGGAATGAAATGTAATCGTTAAGCTGTGAAAAATGGAAATATTCCTAACAACAAAATAAAGCTGACAAAGGATTAATTTCAACAAAACAGGTTTTAAAAGTGTGTCAGAGTATAGAGGCACCTGTTACATGGATTGAGGATGGATCATGGAATGGTTTGGTTTGGAAAGGACCTTAAAGCTCATCTCATTCCCCCCTCTGCCATGGGCAGGGACACCTCCCACTATCCCAGATTGCTTCAAGCCCTGTCCAACCTGGCCTTGGACACTTCCAGGGATGGGGCAGCCACAGCTTCTCTGGGCAACCTGTGCCAGGGCCTCACCATCCTCACTGGAAGGATTTCTTCCCAATATCCCATCCAAACCTGCCTTCTATGTCATTACCATGCTTGGGTGCAGTCAGGGAAAATTAAGGAACTCCCTCTTTTATTTTGTGAGTGTGTGTGTGTGTGTAAGACATTTGATGTTGATAATCCCAGTTGTTTCCTTCAAACTGGGAGATTCACTTAATCAGGGCAATTTGAGAACATTAGACAAAAGCTGGAAGAAGAGAAACAGGACTCTGTACAATATTCAAAAAATTTGCCTCTCTGAAAAATCAGAAATTGCCCATTTTCAGGTGGAAAAGAGACGGATACTGCTCCTTCTTACTCCTTTGGATACTTTTCCCAGATAATCTACTGCCAATGAGGAGGGAGTAGAAATACTTGTGTCATCAAGAATTAGGTTGGATTTTTGAAGCTCCAGGTGTTTGGTGTAGCCCACCAAACTCTGTGGGAGTTCCAGGTATCCAGTGTTTCTGGAAGAGCAGCTCCTGGTTGGATTTTATGGGGACTATGTGGTAATATCATCTATTAAAGTTCAGATCCTGGTACCATAACTCAGATTGACTGGTACCACAGTACAGAGGTAGTATCATAAATAGAAATCTGGTTGGTGGAATTTGGATGCAACTCCAAACGGATTTTTTCTTTGCTTTGCTCCCTTTCTTTACTTCATGCCTTTTTTATAGCTTCTAGTTGAGTTTTTATGGTATTGTTGGGCATTTTTACATGCTCAAATATGTGGAAATTTATAAATAAGTAAAGCAATTCTGGAATTGAAAAGCACAATAATATGCATCACCTGGCTGTGAAAAAGGTATGTAATCAAAAACTTGTTTTGCCTCTCTGTGTCTGGGGTATAATTTCCAAATGTTTAAAAAACATTCTTTTTTATGATTTTTTTTAACTGGGTCTCATCTAAATAGCTGAGCAGGAGGGAGAAGCATTAGAATATTGATCAAATAAATAGGCAGGAGGAATAGAAAATTAAAGTGCTGAGTGTCAGCAGGAGTGTGATAAGAGAGCCCATGTCTCTGTAGTTGGGTTTTGTAGCTCCTAAAGGCAGCAGGTAGATAAAGGAACACATGGAACCAGGAGCAGCTCCCTGTGGGACTGCAGATGACATTGTAACAGATGACTCCAGATGACAATGTAAGAGGAGGAATGGAAAGAAATTATATTAACAAACTGTAGTCGATGGTTATAATAAGATTTGAACTGCTGAATAACCGAACCTGAAAGACCAACATATTTTTCAAGATGGTTTAGAAGGATCCCACGATTGAGTGTGTCAAAAGCTGCAATTATGTCAAGAAGTATTACAAGGGATGGATTCCCAACATCAGATACAATAAGTATATTATTACAAATCCTGATGAGCAGACATTCACCACTGATGGAAAAAAAAAAAAAAAGCAAAACCACAAAACAAAAGCACAGCGAAACTTTTGTAATAAATGATATCCTTAAAATGTTTTGCCTTATGGCTCTTCCTCTCTCCTAATAGTGATAGGAAAAAACAGATTTAAATCTGCTTTACTGATTATTAGAACATACAGGGATTAAAAAAATCCATTTAATACAGTTACTTTTTTGCAGTTTCACATAGTCCTGGTGGATGATAATACCTTTATGATATTTTCAATATGTGAACTTAGCAGAGAAAAGATTTTTTTCTCAGACATTGGCTCCAAGGGCTGTGCTGTTGGATAAAGATTTTGTTTCCCAAATTGTAAGACTGAGAGAGAAGCACATGAAACTATGGATTATTTTTTTTCATTGTTGTGGGAAGAGGTTCTATAATAAGTCTATCAGTTTTCTGGCATAAATTTGTCAGGGGAATAAATGTGTCTAATACATATTTTTGATGATTGATAATGGTTTTCCAAGTCTGCTAAATAAGGAAGCAAGACATTTTCTTTCTATGTTTAAATGATGGGAAAAGTAGCCCTGGTGTTACAAAGCAACAAAAATATTGCTAGTTCAGAGGTTTTGGAAGTCTTGAAAATTTTAGCTACATGTAGTGGATTTTTAGTTTTGTCAACAAGGACAACAAGGGGCTGACTATCAGTAATTCATTTTTATTTTGTGGGCCTCACACTTGCCATATGTAAATATTCAGTAGTTCAAACATAAGATTTTCATAACTCTGTTCTCAAATTAAAATAGAAAAGCCAATTCTAGAACTTCATAAATCCAAGATTCAAGTTTGGGGTTTTTTTCTGCCAAGCCTGTCAGTGATTTGTAAATCACATTGTCTGTGTTGTTGGGTTTGCTGCCATGTGGACTTTGCTGCTTCTCCTCCACATCTTCCGGTAGGAAGTGAGGGAAAAGTCTGTTACAGGTCCAAATGAGTGAGTATGGATAGAAATGGGGAATGGTTTCATTCTGAAACTCTTTGGTAAAATCTTCAGAAGCAACTTAACACCAGGTTGATGAAAACGCTTTAATGATAAATAGAAGTGTGATGATAGAACCACAGAATCATTAAGGTTGGAAAAGAGTTTTAAGATCATCAAGTCCAACCATCAATCAGCAGCACTACCATGTTCACCACTAAACCATAAGTCCTCAAGTGCCATAAGATGTACCAAACACCCACTGCGCATCTCTAAACACCATCAAAACACTTGCTTTTTTTGAACCCGAATTTATCATTTCTCTTGGTCCCACTTTCACCCCTTTCTCCTGAAAAATATCATTCTGCTGAACTTGCAGTTTTGATAGTCTACAATATGTGAAGCAGCTCAAATAAATAGAATTTGCAAGAGCACTGGATGAAAAAAATCCATCTTAATTAGATGCTTATTGAAATCTAGCACCAACTGCATATGAAACACGATTTCAAAATAGAAACTAATATTTTTTTATATTTATAAATACTAATACACATACCTAATGCCAATGTCATGCACAGCTTTTTGGGAACAAATGGGAGAATGGAGATTGCTGCTGACCTCTGAGCTTTTCTGAAATAAGTTTCTCAGATGACTGTAAAAATCTATAGTGGAGTCATTTTGCAGCAGGGCTTACCTTTTTGTTCATTGAACTTTGTGTGTAAAGAATGATGGTGAACAGGAAGGGATATCTGTACTGATACAGGGCTGTGCTGTTTGCAGCCTTCTATTTTTCTCATTTGTGTTCTGTTTTATGAACCAAGAATCTTTTTCTTACTGTCTAATATGATATGATACCCAATATAATGTTCAGTATTGAATTCCAACACTTGGTGTTCATATTGTTTGTCAACCACGTTCTTATCTTGTGAGGAATCTAACGGGGGAAAGCCTGGAAACCTCTTATTTTGCATTTTAAAAATAAATTTCTGATGTGGGAGAAGAGAAAGTGAGTAAAAAAGTATTATTATCTGAAAAATGGCAAAATTTGGGAAAGGAAAAATGGGGACATGAACCTTGTGAAGTTTAATTTCTTTTGTGTGTTCATGGATTTGACAGATGGGCCACTTGGTGGATGAGGAATTGGCTGGATGGTTGGACTCAAAGAATTGCAGTCAAAGGCCTAATGTTCAGGCAGAGGCCAGTGACAAGCAGTATCCTCAAGGATCAGAACTGGGACCAGAGCTGTTTAACATCTTTGTTGGGGACATGGACAGTGGTATTGATGCACCCTCAGCAAGTTTACCAGTGACACTGAGCTGTGTGGTGTGGATGACACACTAGACAGAAGGGATGGGGCATCTGGAGGGACCTGGACAGGCTGGAGAGGTAAGGCTGCGGGAATGTCATGAAGTTCAACAAGTGCAAGGTTGGGGCAATCCCAAGCACAGACTGGGAGGAGAATAGAAAGAGAGCAGCTCTGGGGAGAAGGACTTGGGGGTGTGGGTGGATGAGAAACTCAGTGTGACACAGTAATGTGCCCTTACAGCCCAGGAAGCCAGTCATACCCCAGGCTGCATCAATATAGGGCAGGTCAAGAGAAGTGATTCTCCACCTTTACTGTACTCTGCTGTGGTGAGACCCCACCTGGAGCACTGCATCCAGCTCTGGGACCCCAACAGAAGAAGGATATGGACCTGCTGGAGCGAGTCCAGAGGAGGCCATGAAGATGCTCAGAGCACCTCTGCTGTGGGGACAGGCTGATGTCTCCATTCCTGCTTTGCTCTTCCACAGTCAGGAATTGTCACTAACCCCAAAGGACATCTACTGCGAAATGCTTAAATAAAGTTGCATTTATTTGTGGAGGTGCTCCTGTAGCCCAGCATCACACAGAGCCAAGCAGAGCACAGAATCCTGGGTGTGGGGACTCTCCAAATCCTTCCTGAGGGCTCCTTCCAGGAGCTACTGCTGAAACCATCTATCCAGGACAGGTTCTTGGGCTTCCCTTCTCCTCCTCTCCATGCTTTCACTCCCAGGAATACCTCAGAGAAACAAAGAGCCTTTAACGAATGCAAATTTCAGTCCAAGTTATTAGTATTTTGCTTTCGTGGAGGGAAAAAAAAAAAAAAAAAAAGAAAGAAATCACTGGAACAGCATGGCTTCCCCACAAATCTCTAACTAACCCTTGCACTCAATTAATCTTTGTGACCTTTTGATGCCCTGTGCCATGAATTGTACCTTGAGGTTATGAAATAGGTCTAGTAGTAGTTCCCAGTGACTCCTCTACGGCTTCTGTGTTCTGAGCCTTCAGATGTTGTTGATTTGAATTTGAAATTTCTTTCATGCATAATGCCTTGATCTGATAGAGCTTTCGCTTTTAAGGCTGAGCTTTAATTTGTTTAATCTGGCATATTCTTAATTATACGAGCTGTAAATTTTATTGTACTGTAAAGCCCTGGAATACACACATAAAGCTGCAGTGCCAAGGTACGATTGATTAACGGGACCGTCTTGCTCTTGCGTGTGACAGTAACAAGCTCTGGGGAAGATGGGGGGGGGTGTCAGGAAGAAAATCCCAGGGTGGAAACACCATCCCACAAATTTGTGTGAACCTGTGCAGTTAATTTGTGAATCCATGCAGTGACACTTGCAGTAGCTGCCCATGGGTTGGTTGGATTAACTGAGGCTTCTCTTTGCTTGCCAACAAGGTTTAAGAAACATAAGTTGGACTGAGTGAGCTAAGTTTAGAAAAAAATTAGGGTATGGTTCAAATATTTTCCTGATGTCTTGTTGGGAGATAAACTTCAGCCCCCATTTCAGTTATGATTACATGGTTTATAGATGTCTGTGCCATGTTTGGGGTGACAACGAATTTGTCAGTAGGTACTGCCCACACCAAACCTGCCGTGGTGAAAATGGGTCCAGCAGCGGCACTGGCAGAGATGGGAACATGACAGAGCACTGAGTGAGGACACACAGTTACTTCATTAGTCATGTATGGGATCTCTGAAGATCTGCTATGACATTTCAGCTCCATAAACACCAAGGTTTTTTTGCTGGCTTAGCCATGGAAGGAATCTAGCAAGGCTTGGTGCTGGACACAGGTCAGGAGGAGGCAGCCACATGAAAGGTCTTTTATTTTAAAGCAGAACATGGGGCCATGCTTTTCACTCCAAGAGATGCTGTAGTATAGTTGACAAGGTGGTAGGTTGTCTTGATGATCTCAGAAGTCTTTTTCAACCTAGCTGATTGATTCTGTAATTCAGTGAAGCACTGAGGTGGAGATCTGGGCAGTTATCCCTGTTCTGTGCAAAAGAAATGGAATTATCCGTAGAATCTGCTCTGCCCTGTTCTCACAGAATCATAGAACCATTTAGGTTGGAAAAGATCTCTGAGTCCAACCATTAACCTAACTCTATTGGGTCCACCACTAAGCCATGTCCCCAAGTGCCACATTTGCACATCTTTTAAATCCCTTCAGGGACATGGACTCCACCTCTGACCTGGAGAGCCTGTGCCAGGGCTGGGAAACCTGTTCCATGATGAAATTTTCCCTAACCTCCAACTTAAATCTCTCCTGGTAAAACTTGAAACCTCTTGTCCTGTCCCTTGTTCCCTGGGAGCAGAGCCCAACCACCCCCACCCCCTCCCCCTGGCTCCACCCTCCTGTCAGGGAGTTGCAGAGAATGAGAAGGTCCCCCTGAACCTCCTTTTCTCCAGGCTGAGCCCCCCCAGCTCCCTCAGCTGCTCCTGGTGCTCCAGACCCTTCCTGAGCTCTGTTCCCTTCCCTGGACACTCTCCAGCCACTCATTCCAGGCAGTGGCAGGAATCAGTAGTGCCTGAATTTTCAAAGGAGCTGGTCATTGTCAGAGGTCCCTGGGGAGGTGTGGAGGGGGAACGTCTGTACAGTTTCCATTCACCCATCTCTTCCTATATCTGTGTTTAGGGGGCTGCTGGAAGTGGTGCCAAGTTTTTCCTGCCGTGTCTGTAACTTTGGTCACATGCTGCCTTTCGTCAGGAGCTTTGTGTGCTCTGTGCAGCAGGCACAGATAGTCAGCAGTCATCTGTTACCTCCAGATAAAGGTGGGACAGTTTGTTAAGTGACTGATGCCTTTTGCTAAGTCTTCTAAGTATGATTAATGTGCAAAAACGTCAGGAGATAGGTAAATACAAAAGCCAGAGGCAGTCTCCTCCAGCCAGTTTGTGCATGTCCAGTCATGAGCTTTGATCAGAGGGAAGGATTACAGGAGCTGCTGATAGCCCAAACCACAGCCTAAGAGAAACCAGACAGTCAAGACACAATAAAGTTCCAAGTCCAAGACTTGCACAAACACACAAAAGTCCCCTCTCCTGGAGAAAGCAAAACCCCAGCCTTTGGGGCTGAAGGAAAGAGGCTGAAAAGCGTGACTTTTTTTGTAAACACTTGTTGAAAACAGGCACCTTCATATCTCCTGCAATTACACAAAAAGAGGAGACTGAGGGAAGTCTCTGAACCTCATTGCAGTTACAGCTTTCTTGGGAGGGGAAGAGGAGGGGCAGGCACTGATCTCTGCTCTGTGGGGGCCAGGGACAGGACTGCAGGGAATGGCTGGAGTTGTGGTCAGAGGAGGTTTAGGTTGGGTATTAGAAAAAGGTTCTTCCCCCAGGGAAGTGAACAGGCTCCCTAGGGCAGTGGGCACAGCACCAAGCCTGCCAGGGCTCAAGGGGTGTTTGGATGATGCTCTCAGGCACAGGGTGTGACTCTTAATGATGATCCTGTGCAGGGATAAGAGTTGGACTCGATGATCCTCGTGGGTCCCTTTCAACTCAAAATATTCTGTGATTCTGTGATTTAGAGAATCTAATCTGTGAATTTTCAATAGTGAGGGATGGGAACACCACAGCTGTGATTAAAAAACCAGCAAAATATGCATTTCTTTTGCTTGCATAATAACTGCAGTGCTGTAAAGACTAGTTATTTGTATGATATAAGCAGGTCTTCAGCACATCTGACTGATTTTAACAGTGCTGTGTTTGGTGTAGAAGGCCATGTTGGGGTGGAAGACCTTATCTGGCCACCTGGCTCATTTTTTTAGGAGTAGAGTTGCATTTGTGGAAGGAATTGTTCTGTCTGCACTCAGCCCAGAGTCCAACACATACATAGTGGCTTTAAGACAACTGATATCTCAATAGTTACATTTCGTGTTTTAGTACTTTGGTCTTTAAATGTGTGTGTGCAGGGTCAGGTTACCTGTCTCTGACGGCTCTCTGTGCTCCACTAGGCTAATTTAGTTCACCAATGGTAAATTAATTACTCTCCAGCCTGCTATTTATTTTAATGTACACAACAGAAAAGTATCATATAGATAGGCAGATCTACAACTCGCCAGCTAACATTATTACTGACCTGACAGGTAGGGGCTCAACTTCTGGGTGTCCTGGAGTCCTGGATGTCCACAACTCACTTTACAGCCAGCAGTTCTCCAAGGACTTGTTGCTTCCAGGAGCTGCTCACTAACACAGAGCCGAGCCCATGACACTCCATAGGCAGTTTAAAAGTCCTGTGGATGCTTTCCTGAAATAAGTTTTGCTGCTGTCTGAAGAGGTCAAGTCACTTGTGATCTCATCCTGCACGTTTGAACCACTGGGGGACAAGTTGCTGACTTAAAAAAATGGATCACACGCATGCTGGGGAATGTGTCATGAAGTAACTCGAGCCCAGCAATTCCCCAAAATAATCAGAGGATGTAAAATTGTTTTGGCCAGTTATGGTTTTCCAGATAACCCTTCAATTTTACCTACTATATAAAGGCTAATATACTGCTGGCTGCTGCTGCTGCAGGTTTGTTCTGAAGCCAGACATCATTTTTGTACTTTCCTGCATATCTTTGGAAAGTGATGAAAATATTTCACTGCAAATCAGAAAGGAAAAAAAAAATAAAAAATCAACCAGTAAACTTGTGTACAGTGAGATAAAAATCAGTGTTTCATTACTTATTTATTTATTCATTTATTTAAAAATCTTTAACCAGAAAGATTCATTAAGATGCAATATCTCATGTACAATGATGGCCTAGGGACAGGAGATGGATTAAAAAACGTAAATACTATTGGGTCTAATGTGAGTACCATTAACACAAATATGAAATTAATGTAAAAGTTTCTGACAGTACAAACTTAGCTTTAAGTCTTTAAATATATGTTTAAAATAGTGCAGAATGGTGGTAGGATTTGGCAGCTGAGAGATGCAGTAAACAAGTATGTCTCAAAAGAGACAAAATGTCAGCAAAATAATTGCCTAGCAGTACTTCATATCAATTAATTCATTTGTATTTAATTAAAAGGAGTCATAACAATTGGCTGCTGTATAAAAGCCCCTTAGCTCTGGAGTCTTCTATGCCTTTCCTTGGTTTTCTGGGGCTGGATATTGTTAGTCTTTTTTGAATAATTCAACCCAGATCCATTTCCTAAACAGAAAATCTATCTTGGAGTTATTCCCTTTTTTGCAGGGAAGTAGCAATAAACAGTAGCTCTGTGTGCCTTATAAATGACAACAAGGGAGACAAGGGTGGGGATTTCAAACAGCATTTGAAACCAAAAAAAATGTTGGGGCTTCCTAAATCAGTTAGGTGCTTGTAAGGCTGCAGCACCTCCCCTACAAAGGCAGGCTGGGAGAGTTGGGGCTGTTCAGCCTGGAGAAGAGAAGGTTGTGTGGAGACCTCAGAGCACCTTCCAGTACATGAAGGGGCCTCCAGGGCTGTCTGAGAGCGACTCTGTATCAGGAATTGTGGTGACAGGACAAGGGGTAATGGATACAAACTGAAAGAGGGGAAATCTGGGATAGATATTAGGGAGAAATTTTTTCCTGAGAGAGTGGTAAGGCCCTGGCACAGGTTGCCCAGAGAGATTGTGGATGACCCAATCCTGGAAGTGTTCAAAGCCAGGTTGGAGAAAGCCTTGAGCAACCTGGTCTAGAGGGTGATGTCCCTGCCCATGGCACAGGGGTTGAGATGAGATGATCTTTAAGGTCCATTCCAACCCCTTAACATTCCATGGTTCTATTACTCTATGTTATCCAAGAGAACTCCAGTGAATCCATGTAGAGGGTGAGCAGTGCATTGCCCGGCCATTGCTACAAAGCCCTGGTAGAAGTGTAGCCAGGACATCTAATCTCTTCTATCTTATCCTCTGAGGTAGTGAGAGTCATTTAATGCTGGATAATTTCTAATTTTGCTTCTGCACATGCCCAGGTCTGTAACTCCTTCCAAACAGTCCTACTGTACTGAACAATCCATCCATCCATCCATCCATCTGCTGAGAAGACCTATAGTTCTAAACACCTCTGGTTGGGAATACACCAGTGTAACCCACCCAATCAGTCTGTTGGACAAATCCCATCAAACAAGGACTTGTTGGCTGCCCTTAAACGTGCCAGTGGTAGTGTTTACCTTCCCATGTCAGGCCTGCACTTCTGGCCTCCTTGCTCCCAAAACTGTCCTGGATCTGCACACTCGAGAAGAGCTCCAGTGTGATTTTTCCTTTTCCTCGTTAGCAACTGCATCTCTAGAAAGCAGCAGTGAAAGTGGCAACAAATATCAAAGGGGCAGAAATGTTAGTGCAGCAAACTGTTATTGTGGGTCAGGTCTTCTGAAGTCTAGGCTGACTTTGCACCACAGACCTTCAAAAATAAGATATTTTGAGAGGAGTATTGCAATGGTTTCTGCTGTTAGTTACAGATCTCCCCAGTGGTGTTCGGTTGCTGCTGTCCATAGGCTCATTGACATGGCTCCTCCTTGCCTTTGGCATCACCCAGAGGTAGCATTTGCTGAGGGAGTGGGATTGGAGGCATCTAACCATCACCCCAGAAGAGTGGGGGGATGGCAGGATCCTATCCTTGGGGTATCCAGCTCCTTGGGTTGACTGTGTTGGAGGTACCCCCAAACTTTGGGAGGAGTTTGTGTGGATTTACAATTTTCATCATCCCTCCTGATTTTTGTCCTCCCCAAAGAGGGAAACTGGCTCTGGCCCTGCGTGGAGGTGGTGGGGAAGGGTTAACCCCTGTCAGCCCTTCCTCTGCCTGCTGAAGTGCCTTGTTTGCAAAGGATTGATAGAGCACCCTTGAGAGAAAGATTCACATTTTCACTGTTCCGTGTCAGGGAATGAGGTTGTGTGATTTTTGTGTCATTTTGCACTGCCATATTTCTTCCATTAGGAATTCTAATATTTCACAACCTCTGTCAAGGAAACTGCTACTCCTAATGCAGAGGGTGAATGCATTCCAGATGGCCTCGTAATCCAGTTCAGGTTTTTCACATACATTATTCCAGTTCCACCATGGGCCCAGGCTCAGGTTTGCCAAAGCTGGTTTCATGATTCATTTGCAACTGCAACAAGTTAATCCCAGAGTGAATAGCTGTGTCCACTTCAGGTGAATTCTTCTTGCCTGCTGGCTCTAGGCATTGCCTGGTGAGAGTTCCTTCCAAAATAGCAATTTATGTCCAGCATCTTCGTGCCAAATTCTTCCCCTCCATATCCACGGCCCATGGATCAGGGAGATGTTTCTAAAATGAGTTCCCCAATTTATGAACTGTATCAGCTCTCCAGTGGAATGGGTCCAGATCAATGAACGTGTTTTAAAGCATCAAGGAAAATATTTAAAAGGAGAAAACCCGATGAGCTATGCACACAGAATATTAAAATTTAAAATAATTCCATGGGTTGAATCGTGATTAGTGCTCAGCTTCATTAATTCTCAACCCGACAGCATAAACAGTAGCAAATAAGCAAAGTGCAACTTCATTCAGGTTCGTCAGGGTCAGCCTTGTTTTCCGTTTGTTTCCTTCTATATTTGTTTTGGTTTTCTTTTTATAGAGCGTTTGCGTTGCCGTTGTTTGTTTGGGAATTTCCATAAGGCTGCGCTGAATATTAAATACAACCCTCTGTTTACATTTTGATAGTGAAACATTTTACTAAGCATCGCCCTGGTTCTACCCATCTGCTGTACCCTTGTCACAGCCCTGGAGAAGCCCAGCTCGAGGCTGAGCTGTCTCCATCCCTTTTGGGTTCCTTTTGTCTCCGGCACGTTTGGCTCCATCACACTGGATGGAATGAAACGATATTTCCTGAGCACTGACCTCTTCGACACTTCTGTGGGCTCAGCATCTTAATTGCTGTTGGTGTGAATCATCTAAAGCTGGTGCATAATTTCTCGAGACATTTATAGGAGATCCACAGTAGACATTTACTCGAAACAACGAAAATAAAGAAATCCATAAATCCCATGAAACTTTCCCCTACTTCATTTTAAGTTGTTTATACAAGGAACTTCATGTTGTAATAACACTTTTTGGCCTTTGTTTGATTGGAAATTTCTATTAAACTGTTATGAGAAAATAACTTTATGCTTGGGGTTTTATGTTTCAATTTGATTAACAACAGGCTTTTACAAGGACTCGAGTGCTGCTGCCTACACCGAACTCATCCAACGTTATTGCACTGGCTGCTTGGCTACATGGAGTGGACTTTATAAAAAATTATATTTCCTGCATGTGACATTTTGGAAACGGATTGTATGTCATATCCCTGTCTTAAACGCTGTTAGTGCGAATCATCTGACTCTGGTTTATAATCTTTGGACTGTATTTATAGCAGACCATTGCTCTGTAGTGTTCTAAATTTCCTGCTTATGATGCAATGGCAAAAGTCATTAAACATTAGCAGTAATAGTATTTTCACTGTAATAAAGTGTTAATTACTTCCACATGTTAATCGAGTTGGGGGGGTAGAGAGATTTTTGCTATTGTTACTGCGCCTAAAATAATTTCCATGTGATAATTTTCCAGGATATCAAAAACTGAATAATTATGCACTAATTAAGAAAGTAGAGCCTGCTCTGGAGTTAAGACTGCATTAATTTTAATGTTTTTACAGTCCTTTAATTGGGGAAAGGGCTGTAAATTGAGAGCTGACGCTCTCTCCCGCCGTAGCCGGGCCTGCCTTCGCAATCTGCCTCCTCTCCACCGCAACCCAAGGTCAACACAAGTTTGCAAAATCCCTCTGCTCTTGGTACGAAATGTATTGGTGGTGAAGCGTGCATCTATCACTCTGACAAGCATTTAACTCTCCAAGAGCACATGCTCTCACTTCTTAAATTATTAATTGCATTAAATACATTTTCATATCGCGGGCTGTTTGCTACAAACTGTTCCCCAGCACGGAGAGGTGGGTCCCCCCCCAGTAGGAGACACTTTGGCCGTCTGTCGTTTCGGTTTTGGGAGCTGCGATACCAAAAAATCGCTGAAAAAGTCACCCTTGCAAAGTCTTTTATTTTTTTAATGTTGATCAGTTGGCTTTGCTTCTCCTCCTCTCTTTTGTTCCGCGCTAATGTCTATAAGTCCATATTGTTTGGGTTTGTTTATACCTTTACACTTATCAGCTCGTGCAGTTTTCCAGGGTATTCTCCCTGTCACACCATTATCACAGGCAATGGCATCATCATCCGCTTCATTATCATCTCTGGGTCATTCCAGCCCAGAATGGCTTCGTGTTACAACTAAAAGGAGGAATCTGGCAAGTGGATCATATTATCTCCCTCTCTCACTCCGGCATTTGAATGCATTATACACCACGCAGTCTTTATATTAACAGGCATCACGACCTTTGCCTGTAACATGTTTATTTTAGCAGGACTTGCTGGTGCTGCTGGAGTTCTGCTCCTGCCAGCTCCCAGTGCTATTGTAAGCCCTTGTTTATACCTTTCATGCCAAATCAGCTCCCAGGCTGTAGAGGGAATGTTAAGGCCCAGGTGGGGAAGTGGAGCTGGGGAGACAGCTCATATTCCTGCCTGGGAAAGGGGGAAACCCCTGGGGCACCTTCCTGGGGGGCTGCTCCAAGCCCTACCCAGGGCAGTGGTGGGACTCCTCCTGCAGTCATCTCGTGGAATCACTCTGGGTGTGTTAAAGGCTTTTGGATGTCAGAAAATAAAGGTTCATTGGATCAGCATTTGCTATTAATTCTTGAAATATTGTAGCTATATTCTAATGAGAGCATTAAGGTTACTCCTTGATACTCCAGGATGCTCCAGGCACTGGATGAGTAGAAGTTTCACATAATTTTAAGGTAAAAAATTACTTTTAAACAGCAAAAATTCAGGAAGAAACTTGCTGGGAACATTTGGGGTGTGGGTCCCCAAATTAAGATGTGGTCAGAAAGAATGAAGGATTTTGACCCACTGCAAGGTTGAACTGCCTATGGGAACCTTCACCTTGGACATTTACCTGTGATTCTGGGCTCACCTTTGGTGGAGGTTTAAATCTCTGACATTCCTCTTCGTTTCCATTTGGTCCTTAAGGAAAACACCTCAGGCCTTATGAGAAAAATTAAAATAAGTGACTAGCACTCAAGTGTATGTTTACTTGCTTTTCTTGCACTGTACTTACAGTTTAATTACAGCTCTACTTGAATATCTCTTCCACTGGAGAAGTCTTGTAAAGCAACAGGAAACCCATCACTTAATTTTTGGGTACAAGCACAGGTGGATCTGAGTGTGGCTGAGAAATGGGAGCCCATCTCCATTTGACCTTTCCTGGAGACCTCACGGGGACAAACCCTCCCTGGTGCTCCTTTAAAATTTCCCCAGTTTTGTGCTTTTGTGTGTCCTGGTTGCAATATTTTAATGGCATTACTGGTGTCAAGATCAACATGTGGCACCACTTCAAATAAGTGGGTGCAAATACCTTGGGGAGGGGCATAAATGGAGATCACCTTGAGCCTCCTCCGTGTCATCCCAACAATAAATATCCAGGAGGTGGTGGACACTTGCCAGTGCTGTAGGACAAAGTGATTCCCAGACACTTTTAGAGACATTTCTAAGGTGTGTTTATGCATTTTGATGCATTTCTCTGCATCCTGCATCCTAACAAGGGCACATTCCAGCTGTGTTTTGCTTCACAGAATATGCTGGACACCAGGACATCAGGACACAGGAGCAGTGGGAAACTTCCAGATGGAATTGCAGCCTGAAGTGTAGATTTTTTAGCTGCTTTTGAAGAATATTTCTAACATCATTTTAATGGCACATTCCTTTGAGGCAACATAAAGGACATTGTGCTGCAGTTGGTGCTTTTATTGCATCTGTTCAGTGGTTCAGGTGGAAAAAAAATCGTATTTTTCAGTGCCCAGAATACTTTTGTCCAGTTGGAAAACTCCAGAGCATCTCTGCTGAGATCACTCTACCTGCTGTTCAAGAGGGAAAGATTGTAGGAAAGTTAACAAAGACAAATTGTAGAAAGGCCAAGAGAAACATTTTTCACCCAACTTACTTTTTTTTTTCTTTCTTTCTTCTGCTCCAGTTTCTCTATTACCATTGCATTAATTAGAAATTTAGGTAAATGACATAAGTGCCCTAATTTTTTATTTCTGCCAGGAGAACAATTAGGCCATTAGAAGTAACAAATGGTCTGGACTCATGTTGCCTGTTGAAAATTTCAAGCTGCATTATTTCTGACATGAAAAAAACCAACAAATAAGAGTTGTTTTGGCCAATTTTTACCATAAGCAATGTCAGCTTTAGCAGATGCACTGTACCATTGGCTGGTTCTTTTTTTTTTTCTTCCTATTGTCATGGCTCATTAAAGTATGCTGACTCTTGTGGATTCCCATTTCCTTTAGGTAAATAGTTATTTACATGAACTGCGACATTTTTCTTTGGTGACAATTTCTAATTGTTCAGGCAACCAAGGGTGATATATTAACCACTCCAAAGAAAGCTTCATCTATGAAATAAATTACTCAAAATTAACTATCCTTTCAAAAGAGGCAAAATTTCCAAATGGACAAATTAGACCCTTCTTAGCCACATATGGTAAGTGTTTTAAGCATTTCCCCACTGGTGGATACTCTAGAGAACAATTCTTCATGATGGAGTGGAAGACTTCTTAACTCATTTGGGGTCCTTTGCATGCCAGCGCTGCCAGCGAGCCTTGGAAGGGCTCTTTCATTCGGGGCTGAGCTCCCTGAGGCTTTAAGAACCTTTTGCTCTCACATTTTTAACTCGTGCCGTGCTACATTGGAGACCTGGATCAGGAAAGAGCCCACCCCTGGAGTGTGTTTTAGCTATGCTCTTTTTCAAGTGAAAATTTGATTTGCAATTTTAGTCTATCTAAATGGAGGGAGAGCAGCCCTGCTGAGGAGTTGGGGGTGCTGGTGGTTGAGAGGCTGGGCCTGATCCATCACAGAAATCCCCCTTATGCTGGGCTCATGCCACAGTATGGGCAGCAGGTCAAGGGAGGGCATTCTCCCCCTCTACCATTGTGAGACCTCACATGGAGCACTGAGTCCAGCTCTGGGGTATTCAGCACAGGAAGGACATGGAGCTGTTGGAAAGAGTCCAGAGGAGGGCATGAAGATGCTCCAAGGGCTGAAGGCCCTCTGCTCTGGAGCCAAGCTGAGAGAGCTGTGGATGTTCACCTGGAGAAGAGAAGGTTCTAGGGAGACCTGAGAGCCCCTTCCACTGCCTAAAGGGGCTCCAGGAGAGCTGGAGAGACACTTGGGACAAGGGCCTGGAGAGACAGGACAGAGGGAATGGCTTCCCACTGCCAGAGAGCAGGGCTAGATGGAATACTGGGAAGGAATTCTTGGTTGTGAGGGTGGGGAGGCCCTGGCACAGGTTGCCCAGAGAAGCTGTGGCTGCCCCATCCCTGGAAGTGTCCAAGGCCAGGTTGGCTAGGACTTTAGGCAGCCTGGTCTAGTGGAAGGTGTCCCTGCCTATGGAAGTGGGTGGGACTGGATTGTCCAACCCAAATTTTTCTGGTATTCTATGACTCTGTAGAACAAATTTCACAGAGGAAAATCACATCAGGAAACTGAAGTCTTCCCACTAATGCCAGATTCCAGGAGGACCTATAGACCTCCAGTGTGTAATCCTCGGCTCCAGCTTCTGTTTACAGACCTGATTCTGCTTTTACTTATGAAACTAAATTAGGAAAAATCCCACAAAAAACATCAGCCTTGTACTGAGGTGAAACAGTTCACCTGAGTGGATATTAGGTTTATTTCAAAGATTGGTACTTTTAGTAATATCCATAGCCTTTTATTCAGAGTAGACTCATAGAATCACAGAACCATTAAGGTTGGAAAATACTTCCAAGATGATCAAATCCAGCCTTCTAGCAGACGTGGATGGGATGTCACCTCCTTCAGATCAGAATTTTAAAAATATTTAAATGAATTTTTAAAAAATGTAACATTTTTAGGCAGCTTTGAACACTTTTATGCCCTTGCAAACTCATGTCCTCTGGACTTCTGAGTACCTAAGTCCCACTTCAACATTACCCCAGGCAAAGCCACTTAGGCACTTTTGAAAATGTTACTGACATAACTCTTTCCCCAGTGTCTGAGTCGTGCCAAATATTGCAAGATAGAAACCTAAGAAAACATGTTTTTCTAATTTAAGTCATAACTTGACCGCATTTCAATGTCCACATTTTGTATTTAGAAACTAAGAACTTCTTACAAGGAAGCATCCAATCAGTTTAAATTATTCTTAGTTTGTTTTTACGGTTTCCCATGACTTTTTTGGGCCAGCGTAGTTTCCCGTTTCCCACACATTAGAAGTCAGTATGTCAATACATTGGAATGTATTAGGCTGTTTAGCATAATTTGAGCATGCTTTTGAAAAGGTTTCTGCTACAAAAGACCTGGATATTGTACATCCACTCGACAAAAATAACACATCGAAAGAAGATTGCGCTTTCTGTTTGTATGGGAAAAATTTAATTAAGAGTTATTTTGGTCCTAATATTTACTCTACAAGAATAATTAAAATAGAGAGATCAGTAAAATGGGTGTAGCTCTAAACACATGTTCTTGCTTTGTTTAATTATGTTGATTAGGTTTAAACCCCAGTTTGGCATCACCTCCCTTGTCTTAATATGTTGTTGATGAAACCATGTGGAGACCTGACCTTAATATAATCGTGACAAACCTCATTTGATTACCTTTAGCTAATTAAAACATACATTATATGTACCATAATATTATTGTTATTCATCTTACACCTCTCTCCCTCTACATTGTTATGCTGGAAAGTCAATCTTATTGCGAGATTTCTGTCTCTGAAGGACCTCATGCCTTTTGCATAATTGGGAGAGGTGTTTATTTCATGGGCCAGTTATAATAACTGTAATTATCATATAAAAGCTCTGGGAGTTTTTAAATTGGGACTTGGTGCTAAGTTTACTGTGGGTCTGTGTTGGTGGTGTGGGACCAGCCTGTGGTGAGCATGGGACACGTGGGGCTTGTCATGTCCCCCATCCCATCCTGCTTTTCCATTTCTTCTCCCATTCTGTGACCAGTTTAGAGCTTCTTTTCCTCGTCTTGGCTGCACAAATCCCATATTGTTGCTGCCTTGTCCAACATTAACACCCAAGATCAGGCTCTAGGATTTGGTGACTCTTTATTTGAGACACTGGGCCCTTTCCTGGAGAAGTTTCTTTGGGTCCTACATGCTTGTGTGAGCTTTTGGTTGGTGATAAAGCATCACAAAGCTAATTATGGTTTTAAAACGCCTTAGGGGACTCTCCCTACATACAGCCCACCTGTGGCAGCTGTATCTCACCCTTGATGGGATTCTGATGTGATGACTGCCTTGCCTACATGACTGGACACCACCCACCACCATCACAGGTGCTTTTCTTCCTAACAAAGTAACTCCATGGACTGGGAAGTGTCATAGAAGGACAATTAATGGCCACACTGTGAGCAACTTAATTATATTTGGGGCCTTAAACAACCTGGTCTATGGAAGCTGCTGGAAGGTGGAACAAAATGGTCTTTAAGGTCCCTTCCAACCCAAACCAGTCTGGGATTCTGGGATTCTATTTGACTAAAATATTTTTATATCATCTATTGCTGTAGTGCCAGGGGCACCATCACAGCCTTTAAATTTTCACACTGGCCTTCTGAGTCTGGCAGTGCCAACATCACCAGTTTGAACCTGCAAGAAAGTAAAATACAAATAAAGTAAGGAAAAAATAATTTTGAAGATTTTGAAGTGGAATTGCATGAATATTTCAGAAGTGATCAGACCCGAGGCTCTCCATGAGCATATAAAAAGTAAAGAAATTCAGACCTTAGCCATCACAGTCCCAGATTGGTGCCTGTTCCTGATCCTATTTTTAAGATGGTTTGAGGAAGGCATAGCTGTTAAAAATATAAAATTATGCAGAAAATTACCTTCTAATACATATCTAGAAATCTTTTGGCTTACAGCACAAACTTCATGCGGGAGTGGAGTTCGTTTATCAACCAGACTCAGCTGGGAAGCACCTGGGTGCTTCCTGACACGTTTTTCCTTCCAAGCATGTTCCCTCATCTTCCAAACATTGGCTGTGAGAGGCTTTCTTTTAAAATAATAAAAGCTGGCCTAAATAACAATAATAATAACAAATAAAAAATCAGGAATTATAGCCCTTTCACCTCTCCTGAGTGCCATAAAAGCAGTACAAGGAAAGTGCTGAGCAATCAAGGTATATCCATGCCAAGAGCAGTCATTCCAGTGCCAGCTGACAACATGGCACTGGAACAGGGTACAGATTAACATTCCAAAACCACTGTGTGTACTGGAATGACCTCCTGGACAGTGTGACAATGTGGGGCCAGAGGATGGTGGTTCCATCATCTGCGTTCTCATTCTTGGCTGTGGACTTCAGCTCTTCATCCCCTAAAATAACAGGGTGACTCCCTATGTCTTGGTAATCTCTTGGCTGTTGTCACTGTTCCCCTATTTCTGAATTGCTTGATGAAGGAATACCAATATTTCACCACTAGTGGGTTGAGGACATTAAATTTTAAGGCTTCCATCTTCCCACCAATGCACCTTGTGGAAAAAAAATAAATAAATAATGGTTTCAAAAATGTACAAAATCTAATTTAAAATGACATTGGGGTTTTATTTAAAGTCATGGAAGCTGGTTAATTCCAAAATGCTCTCATTAACTCACATCATTTAACAAGTTTCTATTCATTTAGCTCTCTCTCTCCAGAGCCTCTCAGCTGCTCTACCTCAACACATTGACAGCCTTCTGTGCTCTGGCTTCCCAGGGGGACCTAAGGTGACTTTAAACTACCTTTTCATTCTCCCAGAGTTGGGGTGCACAGATGAAATGGTGCAGCTCAGCCGGCTCTGGAAGCCTGTCGGAATTCCGGCGGGTTCCCTGGGCTGCCTCTTGATGTGCTTTCCCGTCCTCCCGAACTCCACGTCCTCCCAGCTCCCCCTCCACGGCCCCATTTCCAGTTATTCCGGCAGTGTCCTCAGCTCCTGCGTGGGGGATATTTCCCATGGCTGATCTATAATTACTGAGCCATCACGGGCCTGGCAATAAGTGCAGCAGCGTTGGAGTATATGAGGATGTCACCCCACTTGTTCATTATGGGCTCTGAATCTCCCTCCTCTGTGGGTCTCTCTGTTTTCTCTCCTTTATGTTTCAGTCTTACCTCTCTCTCAGGCTTGTTATATTCCCCGTTTACTGATATTTAGGGTTACTGAGGTTTTTGTTCCTTTTTGTCTTCTTCACTAGCATCACCTTGTTCCATACTCCCTGCAAAAGGGCTCCCTAAAACTCACTTGATTTGCTTTTGCTTTTCTTTTGTTTTCAGTGCAGAAAAGAAAATTGAAATTATTGTTTTCCCTTCCTTTTCTTCCTCCTGGAATCTATAACTTTTATCTCCAAAAGTGATTACTGATACATAATTAATAGTTTTTTTTAATCTTTGATTAGGGACAAAGGATTTTGAGTGACTGTTGAGCAAACATGAGTCCCCTTTCCATTGCTCAGACCCAGAACATCTAAGTGAAATCCCCTAGTTGTGCTGATAAATTCACCCCAGGTATTGGGTTGAAAAAACACATTGTTTTGAAAAACCTTTCTTTTGGGAAAAAAACAAAACATTTTCCAGCTCTGGAGAGGGTGGAACTTCATGAATAAATGATCCTTTCTGAGCACGAAGCCCTGCGGGTTCAGCATTCTCCTGTGGGTGGCCAGGGCAGAGCACGTCCTGGGTGAGGGTTTGTCCTCCTGTCCCTGGAATAACAAATTCATATTCGTGTTGCAAAGTGATGTCCATAAAGGTTGCAAATGCCCCACCCCTGGAAGTGCCCAAGGCCAGGTTGGATGGGGGTTTGAAGCTACATGGGATAGGGGAAGTTGTCCCTGCCCATGGCTGGGGGTGGAACAAGATGGGCATTAAGATCCTTTCCAACCCAAACCAGTCTGTGATTCCATGATTCTGTGATCCCACAGCTGAGCTTGTCTCCTGTGCCTGAGCACCAGGAGTGCTCACCATGGTTGAAAGAGCCAGAATCACTCTCTGGGCAGTCCTCAAGGCCTCTTCTGGCTTTGGCTTTGCTTCCCATTAAGTTTCTTGGTTCAGGAGTGAAGAACAGGAGGCAAAGGCAGGTTTTTGGTGAAAAAACAGCAAGAAAAGTCTTCCAGCAGTACAAGCACAAGGTTGATCCCTGAGCTGGAGATTGGAGATGTCCCACAGCTGGGCCTGGGTGCTGCACCTCCTGATGGATGGGTTTCTTTGCCTTTTTTGTTTTTTGGAGTTTTTTTATCTGGCTCCAAAACCCTGGACCAAGCCCAGCAATATCAGGTGTGATACTGAGCAGCCACCAGCCATCCCAGCTGCAATTCCAGGCCACCACCATTCCAGGCTTTCCTTCAGCCCTGCCCTGGAGGTGACAGGCTCAGCATTCCTCTACCAGTTGCCATTTAATTCTCCTTTTAACTAATTAAAAGCCTTTTGAGTTTTTTTTATTTTGCTAGTAACTTGATGCTTTATGTTAATTTTACACTGAGCACTTAGGCTGGGTAAGAATGTTTATTCCTGAGAACTTATTTAATAGGTAATTGCATTTTACTGAGAAAAAAACCAACTTATTTTAAAGAAAAATAATTAAAAACATCAGTTTACTCATGATCGTGTGGGGATTAAAAACTATATTTAATCATGCAATGGATTTTTATTATTTTTATTCTTGTGTTATAGCCAGTGTACAGTGGTTTTATCTCCTCTTTGTACTTGCAATAACATATTATTTGACCATGAATCACTTTAATGGATTGAAACATAAGCATGTGAATTGAAAAATAGATACATTAGTCAAATCAATAAATAAATATGAAAATATATTTCTACTATGAAAAACCATCTTGGCTACTGTGTCCTCCAACTTGGACAGAGAAAGCTGAAATATATAGCTGTAAAATATGGCTTGCCGTGTCAACTAGCCAGTGCCTGCAGCCTAAAAGGAATTTTGAGCACTGGGTAAGTAGTATTTCATCAACAAAATCATAAAATAAAGACATTAAAATGAAGGAATGATTGAGTGCTGCAGGACGTTTGTAAAATCACCCTTCAGTCTGGGGCTGGAGTAGTTTAGTATTAGACATTGCATACTTTTCATATAAATTTGCTTACAAATAGCATGTCTTAACAAGCAATATTGCCAGACTGCCCCTGTAGCAAATATTTTTTCACTCTGTTGCTAAACAAACTCTCCTCGTGTATTCCATGGCGTGGCTGCAGTGGGTATAAATAATACATCCTTAATATCATAAAAAAATACAGTGGAAACCTTCACACCGAGTATTAGGACCCTGTAATAATCTAAGACATGTTTTGAGCTCCTAAAAAGTGCTTTTTTTCCCACACATTTTTCAGTGTGAAGATACCTCTGTGTAGTTTTTTGGTCCTGCTTTAAAGTGCATTGGCATAAATTCAAGTTTTCATCTGTCTCTAGGAATCTTGCTTGGATTTACCCCATTTAATAGCAGAATGTGTTCTCTTTCCATTTACATTTGTGTGACTTCTGTTCCAGCAGGGCTGTATCTCCTTATCCAACTTGGGAAGCTGATAAGCAGCCTTTATGGCTATGGATCAGTGTAAGCAGTTCAATAAAAGGGGGATGTTAATTGCTCATCTTACACAGTCTAGAAATAAGCAGAGTTCGGTGCCTTTTTTAGCTGACATCGAGTTCAGAAAAGAGAAGCTTTCAATTTCCTTTCAAGTTGCTAATTAGCTCTATGAGAGAATGACAAAAATACAGACTTTCCCAAAGTTTATTTGCATTTTTCTACCTTGACATATTATGCAAATATTAAGTTGCCATTTGCATATGACAAGAATATCTGATCTTATTTTACTTCAAGTCCCTTCAAACGCTGATATAAAGTTAAAACATAAATCAATGTATGTTCTATGTGGTTTATGGGCCGCATTGTCACTTTTTGACTGATACCTTTTGCATGTGAACTAGACTTTGTTCGTGGCCATCCAAGATACCTTTGCTGAAGTGGCTTTGATATGAAATTTGAATGATGAATATACTCAGCATTATCAGCAAGCTGAAGTGGATTGAAGCTTCAGTTTTAAAAACAACTAAAAGAAGTAATTTTGAACTAAAGAGCAATAGCTTTTGTTGGATTGTGGCATAACAACTGCAAAATATTCACCAAAACAACAGTGAGAAGGCATCAGGGTGAGGTAAAATACTGTTAAAAGTAACACCTCAAATTTCTGGGTCAAGACAAGACCTGTTTGCAATTAATTTGGCCTGATGATGTTGCACCTTGTTGTTGGAAGACCCTCAGAGGTTCTTTGTGGTGTGATAAGACCCTGGGGAAGAGCTGGACATCCATCCCTATGAGGGAGGTGGGCTGGGAAAACCTCCCAGGATTGGGCCCCAAACACAAATGTCTCCTGAATCTCTGCAAACAATTCCACTTGAAATTATTGTGCAGCTTTATTGTATTTTCAGCAATGTGCTTTGCTGGCAATAGAGAGACAACTTCGGAGGTAATACCCTGGAATCTCTTCCTGTTATAGATGGCTGGAGCTCATAGATATAATGTGATTATTTCTTTCATTAAAGGAACTAAGTAATGTTATTAGATTTGGCTTTTTTTAGTGCATCAAATGGTTTATTTTACCAAGGCAGGAATTATTCTTTTCCAGAAATCCAGAGGTCATTTATTCCACAAAGCACCTTGCGTTTACAGAACAGAGAGACAGCAGCTTTAGCTGTATTTCTTGTGTCTGCTTCCTCATTGCCTGAGTGTGAAAACTTTATTGCTCATTATCTACTGGGCTGTGATGAAGTGACAGATGATTTATTGGGAGCCAAAAACTGTGTTTCAATGGTGAACATTTTTATCCTTTTGTGTTGCAGCCTGCCAACCCCTCTAACTGCTGAGGCAACAAATAAAGAAAACTCACTGCTGGAGGGCCCTGTGACTATCACTCATAAATGTCCACATTTCAGATCCCACTCTGTTTCTAATTTGATTCAATTCCCTTTTGTTGCTTAAAAATTCAATTTGTTTAATTGAGCTGTTTGACAGTAAAATCTGAATTCCATGCATTTTAACCATTCATATTAAATTTCCCTCCACATAGTACTTTTAGTAATGTGCTTTAAAAGAGGTCACTTTAATTTAAATTTGGTGACCTTACAAGCTTATAAAAAGATCTATATGCTATCCTTCTCAAACTGAAATTAAATTGAATAAATGTAAGATAATGTTACAGTAGATATTTCTGACTGAGGTTTTGGAGTCCTGAAGAAATGAAACCTGCACTGGAAAGCCTCAGTGCCCTTCCCAGCCTGTTTTCCACAAAAAAACAACTATTGTGGATGAAACACCCTGAGATGGGTCAAATTAACCATTAAAATTCATGTACTGAAGTTGCAGGATTAGTTATGTTGTTGTGTGTCTTTGTTTAATAAGTTCCCTGACCCTAGCTTGGGTTATTTCTATTTATTTTAGGGAGGGTTACATAGTTTTTGACATTACAATGGCTGAGCATCTTTCCCTTTAGGATTAATAAGAAATATTGGAAGCGGCGCAAAGACTTTAAGATTTAGTAAACTTTAATCTGTAAAATTTAATAGCAATCTCCAAGTCATTATGAGTATATAGGATGCAGTCTGGCTTTACAAACACTTTTAAGCTGTGAGTTATGTTCCAAGAATGGCTTTGCTGTGTATCATTACGTCCAGGTAAATGCCAGGATGATGACATAATTGGTAGTTGGGAGTAAAATACAACCCCTGTAAAATGTTACTAAGGTAAACGGAGCTGGATTGTAATTCATTATACATAAACATGACTAGGAGTTATTTATCATTTTATGAAATGCAGAACAACCTGAGCTCGCCGGGTTTGGCTGTTTCTTCATTACTTTCTGTGAAATTCTAACGCCGCTCTTTTATTTCCCTTTAATGATCCCCACCCCCCCAACCCCAACCTCACGTGAGGCTCCTTTGCACCGTCCTCCCTGATGTTACTCCTGATATACAAAGTCCTAAAAACTGGCCTCATTAGCAGTGATATCCTGCCACTTTCAGACACTGACAAATTTATGACTTTGGATGAAAGGTCATATGGGCATTCCAGCCATTAAACCAGCCCCGTTCCACACTACCTGGAACTGGGAGGAAATCCATTTTTGCACACAGATGCCCGCTCTGTTATTTCCTGCTAAAGACATACAGTAATAGTTTGAAAGCAACAAAAGCCTATTTTGTACCTGTTCAGCTTGCAAGTGTGTTAGCCCTAGGCTACTGTTTAACTTTTAACCCTCTTGTTCACACAGCGTACATGCATAAAACTACAATGTACCACATAATGAAGCAAAGCTCCCAACATTTGTTTTAGACTGTTTGCTACAGGACACGCTTCTCTCAGGTCTTAAAATCAGTTTGGAAAACAAAACAACAAAAAAACCCGAAGGTGTCTCACTACGAAATGAGTGATTTTTTTGCCCACGTTTAATAGCAGCCCTGCTATGCTCTCTGTGTATTAACAGGGCTTTCAAGTAAAAAAGAAATAATTCAGCACAAAATGATTTTTGAAGAAGAATTTCTTTTGCAATTCTTTTTCGGTGTCTGATTTTAAACCATTTTATCAAGCTTCCACTATATGTGCCAAACACACTCTTGTCAGGTGTAGGATGAACTACAGTATAACTGTGAGATATTTCTTTCCCTCATAACAATCTTGAGCCATAGCCCGTGATGAATTATTTGTACCATCACGAGGAAATTCCCCTCTTCTGCACTTAAACCCAGCAAAATTACACACCAATTGTAGCAGAGAAAACATCTGATGTGACAGCTGTATAGCACACGGAGATCCATTGGGCCATTGGTTAATCAGCAGATTTTAATGGTGCTGGGGAATACGTGGTGTCCGGAATTAGAAATGCCTCTGTGCTCTTCACTAATAGGGCAAATTTTCTACCTGTAGAGGAAGGATTCCTACTGTTTAAATGCTTCAAATGTTTAAAATTAAAAAAAAAAAAAAAAAAAGAGGAAAAAAAAAGGAAAACAAAAGAGGAAAAAAATAATGTGGAAAATCTGCCATAATTCAGAACACAAAAAGGAAATCCTGTGGATGAGTCAATTATATGGTTCCTAATGATGGTTGAGCCTGGAGGCCTTGAGCAAGGAGGGGAGGAAATAGGGGAAGATTAACTTGGTTAACCTTCTTCCATTTCCCTGTGCCAGGCAAGTACTTTACTTACTGTATTCCCTCTTTAACCCACTGTAGTTAGGGACAGCTTGAATTTATACAAGTCTTCCACAGATTTAAAGTTTATTTGCTCTTTGTTTTTCACACCAATAATTAAAATGGTAAAAAGAGCCAAACCCTGGGTTGGAAAGTGGGATTTAGGGGGTTGGGTTGTTTCTACCTGTCATCATTAATGTGCTTCATCAGATGCCCAGGAAAATTAGGCTCACAGTTTTCCTACGCAGCTTATTATTAGGGATATATCCTAGAAATTAGAAATCCCCCCAAGATTAAAAGCAAAATCTCAGAGGTCCCTGAAGACAGTGGTATCTTTAGTGAGCTAAAGGCCTGGCCAAGTGTAATAATGATAATGATAAATAACCATCATTTATTTTTATACATGCCCATATCATTTAGGACCTCATAGTGCTCCGCAATAAAATCAAAGAAACATTAACTTGAAGTAAACAAATGACAAAACCAACATCAGCAGATGGGCAAATCAACAACAAAAATAAACAAATCAGCAGGTCAGAGGCTCCATCACAGGGATGAACAAATGGGTTTGGAGCCAGGATTTGGGTGGAATGTGCATGAAAGACCAAATGAAGAGTGAAAGGCTGATTGTCCCCGATGTCCCAGTGTGCACAGCACCCTTGGACACCTTTGGATGATGTTACAGTGCTATTAGTGGCTTCCTGTATTCTAAATTGCCAATTATAGCTTGTGTTTGCAGAATTGTCTTTTTGTTTTTCCCCCCAATCCTGAAGTTCCCCAAACACCTCCTGGACTCCTGTTCTGCAGGCACAGTTGCATGGAGACACCAGGCAACTTAGACTGAAATGGACAGTGGGAAAGTGCAAAAATCAGGACTCTGGGTATGCATTTTTCAAAAAAATCTGATTTGGAGAAAATATAAAAGAAAAAGGAAAAACTTAAGAATTTTTTTGGACCTTGGTGTGGTGAACACAACTTGCACATCTTCGTGTACCAGGTCTGTGAAACTCTTCCAACATTATTCTTAACAAATTTGTGGCCCATAGGTGAACCATGGCCAGCATAAGTAAGTATTTTTTGTCAAGCTAACAAGGATCTAATTGCTATGTAGAAAATATTGTTATTATTGTTTACTGCTATTCCTGATGATTATTTATAGTAGGGTGGAATCTAAAACTTGATTATAGTGAGCATCAAACAAATGCTTACTAGAAAACTGTCTTCTCTGAAATTATGGAGAAAAAGTCTTCAAAACCCATTTAATGATAGAAATTAATGATGATTCATTGTTCTCACTATATGGGAGCTAAAGAAGAGAGACTGAACAGATCTGTCATGCCAAGAGACATGAAACCCTCTGACTTGTGATAGCAGAGAATTTTGCAAATAAGCATTTTATTTTCTTTTAAAAATACTACCCACAGCCTGTACAGGGACAAATTTCAGGTAGGGTTCTGGATTTATATATACAAGGTTAATATTTCAAACTCATTCTGGGTTGAGAGACACTTAAAGCATGACATATGTAATTAGAAGCCACTTGAAAACTAGGTTGAAAAATTAACTCTGCAACACAAAAGCATAATTTGAATTACCATCTTCAAATACTGTTGTTATTCCTTCGTTTCTGAAGATTTGTCCTTGCATTCTTGTGGTAACAAGCTTTTATCTATCTGGGAAAAAAAAAACCGAGAAAAGCACCTGTATTTTGACAGTGAGATATCATGAACCTGATAAACAATCTGTAGTTGCTTTGTTTAGATGATTCAACGTCACAAAAGTAAATAAGTGATGATTGGCAAACAGACAAATATAATGCTCTTTAATGCTCTGGAGTAGCCATAAAGCCTGACTTGTCCCTATGCTCGTGACAGTAACTCTGCGACTTTGGACATTGTAAGACTGAGAAACAGCTGTTGACAGACACGTTCCAGATCATAGAACAAGACTGCATGATCAACAAGGTTGAAAGCAAACTTCAGGGCCAGAAATACAATTCCCAACATTGATATGACAAAAGATCCTGCAAGACATTTGTTGCAGTGAGGGTGCTGTGAGGAGACACCACTAAAATTGTCCCACAAAGTCTTCAGGGCTGTGCAAAGGCAGGGACACCTTCCACTATCCCAGGTGGCTCCAAGCCCCGTCCAGCCTGGCCTTGGACACTTCCAGGGATGGGGCAGCTACAGCTTCTCTGGACAACCTGTGCCAGGGCCTCTCCACCCTCACAGGGAGGAATTTCTTCCTCACATCTAATCTAAACCTGCCTTATTTCAGCATTGAAAGCACTGAAACATGAAAGAACTAAAACATTTTTGCTTGTATTCATAAGCTTTAGGTGTAGACAAGTGATCAAAAAGAAGAAAATATTTGGAAAATTATAAATCATGTCCTGAATGTCCACATTTTGAATTTCTCAATCAGATTGTTTTGAATGATGCTTCACAACACTTCACAACCTGCTTCACTTGGCAACTATGTAGATGGCACTAAAATTGGCATTGGCAGTGCCAGAGTTTCATAGTTTGCAGAGACACACTTGAAGGAATGAATGGGCACATCCATCTGTTGATGGAATTTATGGGAATTGCTTGAGAGCTGCTGTGAGAGTGAGCTCTCATTTCCCTCCATTGTACACCCCCTTTGCTTTGCTGACTTTGTGGGCACAGGTGGTCCCTAAATCCATGCTTGAGGGAGCTTTTTGAGAGACAGTGGAAATGCTTTGTTCCAGTGGTTTATCCTGAACAGAGAGTGAGCTCGGTATTAGATCTAACAGCACCATCACTACATATAGCCTTATCAAGGCAAACACTGTGTACAAGAAGGTAACCGCTGAAAATTGGGAATTTACCTTGGGAAAAGCAGGACCCTGCATGCTGGATGCTGCTACAGCACCTCCATCCATGCAGCAGCTTCTAGAAGTGCTTCTGTTAAAAGGGTTTATTTTCCATGTTGCGTAACTTGGCAAAAGCAATTCTATCCACACTCAGACTTGGCATTCCTGATCTCAATCTGTATGGATATGTCTGGTAAATTTAAAAAAAAAAAAAAAAAAGAAATTGTGCTGTTTCAAAATTGCAGAAAATAATAATAACAATAAAAAAGGAATAAAAGATTGTTTTCTCTTTGGTTTATTAGAGTCCTTGTCCTTCTCTCCTTGAGACCTAAATCTGCAGTAGCTTTGTTCATGCAGACCTTCTTCGTGGTTTAAGCCTAACTGAAGTTTGTGTGTCCAATATTTAAACATTACTTAATATTAAAAGAAGCAGCATATCTAGCTTTGGCTTCAAATTCAAATTCTTGTACTTTCTCTAGTTTGAGGTGATTGCACCTCAGTTCTTGAGTGGAATTCATCCTACTAAAAAGTGCTATGTATTATTTTTATATTGGGAAGGTGCTATATATGTTCAAGCTTCTTAGTACAGTGAGACTTTTTTAAAAAAAAAAATGATAAAATCCTTCCTGTTGACTGATTTTAAAATAGAGTTTTCCTAAAAACCATCCAGTATTTTAGGCTGTGTTCTCAAAATAACTATTAAAGTTGTACCATCACTATTTTGCATGTAAAATGTTGATTGGACTGAAATAGTTCAGATGTGCAAAACCAAATGTGTGTGCCCCATGGCCCAAGTGAGCTGGTGACAATGCACAGACCCTGCTACCCACCACACTGAATTTTAGCTTTCTAAATGTAATTTTATCAGCAGAACAAACTTGTGAGCTCTGAAATCATCTTAAGCCCCAGACATTGTCCAGGCTTGTGCAACCATTTAGTCATAGGCACTATGGAGAAATCTGTGGCTGTGTCATAGAATCATGGAATTGTTTAGGTTGGAAAAGTCCTCCAAGACCATCAAGTCCAACCATTCCCCCAACACTGTGAAGATAACCCCTAATCCACGTCACCAAGTGCCACATCTACACAAGTTTTAAGTCCATTCAGGGACTGGGACTCCACCCCTGCCCTGGGCAGCTGTACCAGGGCTGGACAGCACTTTGGGTGAAGAGATTTCCCAATATCCAGTCTAACCCCCTCCTAGTGCAACTTATGGTCATTTCCCCTTGTCCTGTCCCTTTTTCCCCAGGAGCAGAGCCCAAAACTCCCTGACTCCCCCCTTCTGTCAGGGAGTTGCAGAGCCAGAAGGTCCCCCCTGAGCTTCCTTTTCTCCAGGCTGAGACTCCCAACTCCCTCAGCTGCTCCTGGTGCTTCACACCCTTCCCCAGCTCCGTTCCCTTCCCTGGACACGCTCCAGCCCCTCAATGTCCCTCTTGTCTGAGGGGCCCAGAACTGCCCCCAGCACTGGAGGTGCCCCAGCAGTGCCAGCACAGGGACAGTCCCTGCCCTGGGCCTGTGACACACCATGGCTGGCACTGGGGCCATTGGCCTCTTGCCCACCTGGGCACACCTGGGCTCATGTCCAGCCTGCTGTCACCAACCCCTCCAAGTCCTTCTCCCCAGGCAGATTTCCAGACCTTCTTCCCCCAGCCTGTAGTGCTGCTGGGGGTTGTTGTGACCGCAGGGCAGGACCCAGAACTAGGCCTTGTTAAACCTCATACAAATGCCTCGTTCCATTGATCCAGCACATCCAGATCCCTCTGTAGCACCTTTCTGCCCTTTCACTCTTTGCAATCCCTTTTCTCATTTGTGCCTTCTAAACAAGTGCTGTTGTTACAGAGTTTGGGAGAAGAAAATCGTGGACTGATTATGAGGGTGAAGGCATTGCAGTGAAAACAGTTGTCAGTTAAAACCATATGAAGTCTTTGAAAACTCATGTAACTCATGAAAAGGGATTGAAATTATATAAACGGAGTAGCAAACTATTTACCACATGCTTATACAGCTCAGAGGATCACAGAACATCCTGAGTTGGAAGGGACCCACAAAGATCATCAGGTCCAACTCCTGTCCCTGCCCAGGACACCCCAACAATTCCCCTCTGTCCCTGAGAGCGTTGTCCAAATGCTCCTTGAGCTCTGTCAGCCTTGGGGCCGTGCCCACTGCCCTGGGGAGCCTGTTCAGTGCCCGACCACCCTCTGGGGGGAGAACCTTTTCACATCCCCTAACACAGGTTGCCCACACTCCTGATACTGTTCATATAATTTCATCATTAAAACATTTTTGGGTGCCTAAAAGCTTAAAATAATTTTTATTCTAAAGGTATCTTGGATGAGTGTGTGGTGTCCTCCCCAGGAAGTGCTCTGGGACTGTAGTTATTATCAAGGGATTATTTGCTCGTGGACAGAAAAATCAAGGTAAAAGAAACAAAGGTGTGGGGTTAATCCGTACGTGTTTTCCTCTGAAACAGGAATTGCTCCTGTGCTTACCTGGCAAGGCAGGGATGCTTGGGGGATCAGGACCACTGAGGCAGCCCTGCCCTGGACCTGAGCATCCCCAGGATCTGCCACCACTCCTCTCCCTTCCCGCAGCTGCCTTTATGTCCCAGGCATAAATCCTCTTTACTCGGGCTTTGTGTCTGGGGGCCGGCAGTGGCGTTTGTTCCCAGACGAGGTGCAACGCTGGGAAACCGTGGGAGGGGGAATACATGCATATCTCTATATATTTAAACAGGTACAAATGCATTAATACCAAATATATGCACCCCCCTAACCATGCACAGACACTGAGGGAGATTTTAACTCCAAATTGTCAGGCTTTAATAGATTTAAATCGGGCTCTGAACGCTATTTTAACATATATTTTGGTGCGTGTTTAGTAACAACAGTCATCTTAAATTGTAGTGGCACATGGCCAGAGGGAAGAGAGGTGTTAATGAGACTCACTATAAATGGAAGGAGCTCGGGAGTGACAGTTTTCCGGAGCACTGTTGGCATCGGATCGAAGAGACAGGTGGTGGCACAGGGCTGACCGATCACCTCAGATAATGATGAAAGAGGAGTGACAGGGGTGAAAGATTCAAGGACCACTGAAGAATGGTGAGGGGGAAGGCAGGGGCCATCAGCCAGCCCCGACAGGCTCGGCCGGCTCCCCACGCGACGGTGAAATATGAGAGGGGCTGATAAGGGGGAAGCAGAGTATTATCGATATCAGATGTGGAAATGAGTGGACTTAGTAACCTATCCACCATTTGGAGTAAGTATTTACGGTTTCCATGACCAGAATCAATCAGGTTTGAAATTCATTCTTATTTGGCAGAGGAAATGTGCACTTAACCTTTACATTCGGGGTCTCCTGATGAATATTGACCTAGAAAAATATCCCAAAGGTGTTCGGTCCGACGAAAAGTTATTTAATAATTTGGTAAATGATTGCTGTGCCACGGGGACTAAATATTTAGATCAGAAATCCTAACTTTAGATGGGTGCCGGACCAAGGTGCAGATTATTGCTACACTGAGAGCCCTCCAACCTCTCATCAACCAGCCATAAATCAGGGGGATGGAGGAGTTCAGACAGAGCAAATTCTGGTGACAGCCACGTGATGGACTCACGGGGGAGAAAATGAAAATTCATTCCCTGACAACCTGCTACAGGCTGCAGGTATGGCAAGGGGGAGAAGCTAAATAGATCTGTATCAGCTGCGAGGATGGCAGACCCCCAGCATATGGAAATGCACCAGGAGGGAGGTGAAACCTGGAGCTGCACACAAAATGCTCAAACGTCAGAGCGGCTGAATCACCTGAGCAAAGATTATATAAAAATGTAAATTACCTGCTCCTGACCCAATCACGTTTAAAAATGAAGGGACAAAGAGTGACAGGAAAGGTGCTATTATTACAGATTCAGGGTGATGCACAGTCACTGCTCAGATTCCTCTTTGGCAGCAGTTGGGGAGGCAAGCTCAGGCACTGCGGATAATTTCTCTGCAACTGCCCTCTCCTATTTATACACCCGATCTGAAGGCTTTGGGGATGAAGGGAAACGATCCCGTGGATTTGATGGGGCTTCTGAGCAGGATCCATGCAAATCTGCTCTATGCGGGGATTTCAGGCCCCGATTTTTTTAATCTAACTCAACTTACTCAAGATTTCCAGTGTGCAGATAAATATTAAATTCACTTTAAGAAAGATTATTTTATAAAGCTGTTCTCGCTTGTGTGAGAGTAATGAAGTCAAAGACGAGCAGGAATTGCTCTGAAAGGCACAGGCTGCTTGGCTTTACAAAAGATCTCACTAATGGGTTAGATCAAGTATTGCTATGCCTAAAATTAAATGCCAGTGTTTAAAACTCCATTTTTAGAAGAAGAACTTGCTATTAATAATTTTTAAGGCTCTTGATTAAATAACTAAAAAAGCATTATTATTGGGTTCATAATTACTTTAAAAATGTTCAGGTTTTGGTCATTTTCCCTGCATTATTATGGCACAGAGGCAAAATTTCACTCATATATTTGACTTAAATGACAGTCTTTTGGGATTTGCAACAGAAATTATAACTTCTGCTGCAATTTACATGTTAAGTTCTGTAACCCCGTGATAGTTCAACCATTTGTAAAAGAACAGTAGGTGGCCTAGTGGTCTAATATTCAATGAATAATTTTATCTTACATCAGGCACGAGGTCCAGTGTAATGTTTCATTACATTAAAATTGCACCGGGTGACATAAACTTTGTAATTAAAAGAGCATAACTTTTCTGAAATGCTGTAGATGACTCTTATGAAAAATCAGCATGTTTAATCAAACTGCTATAAACTGAGGCTGCCTTTGTGTGTACACGGTGCTACCTGTTGATGTGTTTGTTGTCACTGTCTGTCTGTAGCGCTTGGCAATTTAATTCCTTGACATTTTGTATCCAAGAAGTCACACTTAGCGGGCAAAGGAGTAAAAATAGGTAAAACATAGAAAACAAGGTATCATGGCTGTGGAATGTTGCCTTCCTTGGTGGATGCACCTAGGTGTGGTTGGATATCTTGGACTGTGTTTGGCAGACCCAGTGCGATGCCGTGGCCTGGCTGTGCTCCGGTGTGCCCCTGGCTAGCACAGCTGGAGAAGGTTGGGAATCGTGCCCTGCTCTGGAGCAGCACAGCAGGAGAGCTGCCCCCGGGCCCCGGGGGTTTGGAGATGCGCCGCATCCCCGGGAGCAACCCCCAGGGCACATCAATCTCCACTTCCAATTGCTTCCTAATGGCCCGGGAGCTTTCCAAAGGGAACCGCACCACGGAGCGGCTCTGCATTAGCTTTTATTTGTCTTTCTAGAGATTACCATTAGTCATCGTTAGTTATGAGGCAATGGCAGATATCAATTAGAAGATGAAGTATGACCCAAGTCACGTGCAGGTGGTAATGGAGCTGCTGCAGGATGAGCTCCTGGCAGCAGTGCAGTGTGGTGGTTCCGTGGTCCTCCCTCTGCTGAGGGTGTTTTGGGTGTGTTGCGCTCATGCAGCTGACTTTGGCTTTGTTTCATTTCACTTTCTTCTGTTTGTTCATTCGAGTGAGCTGAATCAATGAACTCACCCTTGAGCTGGAACATTTTTGGATTTAATAGACCGAAGTTACAACATACCCATCTGAGCCTAGATCCTGGCGCTCTTTCACCCCAAATTAATTTTCTTTCTTATTTGAAATTAAAATTCTTAATTGGCCCACAATTATAAATGACAACAGAGGAAGACCCTTTTTATTTGTCAAGATGGTTCTAGTTGTTGCTTCCTAAACTGTGGTCTCTGAGATGATGCTTTGAAGGTCAGGTAGGAAATGGGAGTTTCATTGCACAAACACACTTATTGTCATAATAGAAAAACAAGAGTCATTGTAACAGTTTCAGGAGAGCTGATATATTTCAGTTCTGGTGTTAGATACAGTTTGGTAGATGCAGCATTAATTGATTCACTATGTAGTGTTTGTTAAGATACATCATCTATCAATTTTTTATTGTTCTTTGAGATAAAGGGTTATATTAACACCAGATTTCTCATAGATTTGTTTTTTTCCTGAGAGTGTGGCATGAGGTGGAAGGAGAAAGGGAAAGGGGATTTAAAAAGTATGGAAAAACCACCTAAAGATGCAGATGAGACGCAGCTGCCTACAGAAAAAAAAAAAAAAGTGATTTTTGAAAAAGCCATAACACTCATCTCTACTTCACCTACTTCAATTTCCAGGCACCCAAACACCTTCTCAAACCCATCCTCTTTTTGCTGGCACCAGGTTTGCAGTGCCCAGGGCAGAACCCCAGTCTCTGGACCCCCAACCTGGTTCCCTGGTTGGGTGTGGGGCTGTTCCCACTCTCCCTCCGCGCACTGCAAATGCGCTGCATGTTCTAAAAATAAAAACCTCGATTCAAACATGATGTATCTCCTTTGATTTCCATGCAGATACATGAGGAATGAATGTATCTATTATGTTGGGGTCTGCTGGAATGTTAATTTTGAAAGTCATTTCTCTCAATCTATAATTATATCTTCTTTGTCAGAAAGTAGGAATTTCTTAGAGCGAAAGGGATTAATCTCAGTCACTGTTTTCAAACAGTTTGAGTTGGGTAGTTTCTGTAAGACTATCATTTCTTTTCTTTTAAACCAGTTAAATTTTGCCTGGGGCTAACATTTTATATCCAGAGTAAATCTTACTAAAATTAAGAAACAGAACATACAGCTGCCCTTATTCCTGGCCCACAGATGTTACCAAAATCTGATTAAAAACCCCTCAATCTTCTGCTGCACCTTTTCATTAGTGCAATAATCATTTTTGCCAAATATCTGGCAGAAAAGGGTGGAAAAAATAGTGAAAAATATGAGGTTTTGATGATCAGCATCTTTGAAAAGACTCGTTGAACCTAGTGGGAGAAATGAGGACTTGGGGTAATCCATGTGCTGAAATATTTTTGCTTCTTTTTCTAGAAAATGTGCAATTTGGTCAGGCAGAAAAAATTGAACAGAGCCTTCCAAGCAATAAATCACTGGATTGCTGGTGACATTCATACAATGCGGATATAGTGTTAACTGTATGAGTCAGACAGCCCTTACTGCACTCAGCCTGTTCCTAGGAGGTGACCTTGCCACGGTGTAGTAATCAATCATTCTGGCACAGGACACACTGTTTTTGTTTAATATTACACTATTGGAATATATAGTAAACAAAGTGCAAAGGAAATTTCGAAAGCAAGCACTAGAGAAGGTGTGCTGTAATATTTTGCAACCCGAGGAGTGCCAACAACATCCTGGGCCCTGTGTGTGCCTCTGGATTAGTAACTTTAGGGCTGTTAGCAGCACCAAAGCATATGTGACTACACTCAAATGCTTCAGCTGTCTGCACAGCTCGAGAGGAACAATTCAATGGAAATATGAAGTTAGGATTACAAAAAAGATTTACTACCAGATACGCTGCAGTCTTACACATTTCTTCTTTTGGCACTTTTATACAGCATATACATCACGATTTTCCCAGCCAAATGACAGAGGAGCAACATCTCCAACCGCCTGAAAAAAATTAAGCAAACAAATCTTAATTAACTAGTAAAAATTCTTTTAGTGTACGATAAGCGAAGTGTTGCTACTCATAGCCAAGAGGTTATATTGGATTTCCATGCATGAGTTATACCAGGAGCCAGTTAATTCATGAAGTTTGCTGTCACTGCATAGGGTAAAGGAAGACAAAGGCAAACTCTTAGGAATGGAGGAACCCTAAGTGAAATATATTTGGTTCTTACTGTTTTCACACACAGTAGAGATGAAAGATAATGCGGTGGTAATTGAGTATATAAAACTACCTTGTCAGAGAGGCAGCATTAATGTCGAGTTTGTTCTGGTTTTTCCAAGTGCAAACCACTATGTACATGCTGCAAGGAGGTGAAGAATCAAATCTGTTATGGCTAAGATTTCATTAGGTATAAATGTGGACACACATAATTTTTTTCAATACTGCAACCTACTTTTATTTTATTGTGGTCCTGGAGCCACTGGTGAACCATGTGGCATTGAGTAGTGACCTGGGACACGGGGGTGGCCAAACTGTTCCATTTGCTCACACAGAAAACCAAACAGCCTGAAAAGGGAGAAAAGGCACACACAGAGTTTTGGTCCTGGATTGCAGAGGGAAGCAGTTGTGGTGACACTTCCCAAGGTGATCTGTAGGTTTTCTTCAAAAGGGTTGGATGTTCTTTCAACTTTAAACATTTGAGAAACACTGCTCTAAAGTGTCCATCACTGGGAGATGAATTGAGCTTTCAGAGCAGCGTGTCCTGCCTGAGCAGGGTCAGGAATGCCTGCACATGGCAGAGGGGCTGTCCTGGGTGAGCAGAGATACTGCTGGCCCAAATCTTCATGTCTTATATTTTTCCATAGCATCTGGGAGTTGGAAAAAATTAGGATAATGCTAACACTTAATTTTTAAGCAGTTCCTAGGTGAGCATGATGAGTCCCAGTCAGCTGAACCACAGTCCAGCCCTCAGTGGTGCTGACCCTGCTACATCATCAAGAGCCAGCCATGGGAAGCCTGTGAGCTACTGGAATTTGAGCTTTAAAAGCAGCACCAGCACCTGCAGGTCTGGTAGGCTCCATATCCTCACTCCTTGCCCCCAAATACCTTTAGAATGATCCTGGGTTGTGCAGCCTGTGAGTTATCGACACTACATATGCACAGGAGGTCAGAGTTTAACTAACTTATGGTTATTTCATACCTGGGCAAAAATAAAGTTGCAACCTGATATTTCAACCTACTCCATGGTTTTATCTTGTGTTTGTTTGAGCACTGGAGCCAAATCCATTTTTCCCCAGACCGTGGCACCATGGGCAGGTTGCAGCTGCTTGCAATGAATTTGGTGACCAGCCCTATCAGTTGACCCACAGAACATGAATGTGCCTTTATTATACATCTATGTATCTCATATCATAATTATTTATTGTCCATCAGAAGGAGTCAGAGGATCTTGGTATCTCAAGTGGCTGGTTGTTTTCATGGAAAAATTAGTGTTGGGCTGAGCAGATAAATGCATGAAATGGGCTCAGATTCTGAATTCTGACTTTTCATCTAGTGTTCATATTTCTGAATTTCAGCCAAGAAGGGGAAGAAAGGGAAAAGAAGTATCTAAGAGCTCTCTCAATTTGTCCATGAGCTCATAGGTTTCTTTAGTTTCAATATGTGTGCAACAGAAAGTAAGGAAACCCAGCCTTGTAGTAAATCCTCAAGTGTAGGTTTACATGGGTGTACCTGAAAGGAGAGCTTGGCATAGTATTAGGGAAAGCAGCAAATTAAATATGTTTCCCAGGACATTTAATTTTGCAATAAAGTCCTTGGCAACAACATTTATGTTTATCTGCCATCAATGCTAAAAACTGAGCTGGTGTTATTTTCCTGGAAGAAATTTTTGCAGAAATAGATGTCAGTTGTATTAAAAAATGCATTTTGAAACTTTCAGTGGATTAGCTACAAATAGGTGTTAGGGTTTTTCCCAGTAAATATTAAATTACTATAAAGATACTGTTAGATGCTGACTGCTAATGTTGATTTTATCTTAGTTGCTTAATCATTCTACAAATAAATTTACCCAGTCAAGATGGTAATGTTTCCTATTCTGGGAGTGTTGGCTATACATTATTAGCCTTTGTATGAATAATGAGTAGTTATTATCAGACGTTCAACAAAGGCTTAAAAAAATAAAGTTCTGCTTAAACTTAAAACATTTCTTTCTGGGTTAATCAGAAAAAGGAAGCCCAAGAAAACACATTGGCAGGCTAACCTGGATTCTGTGTACAAACACCATAAAACCCTGCACAGGTTTTCTCCCAGAATCGCATTACAGACCTATTGCAACGCCTCAAATCAGAAGGGAATGATCATTTTCGCTCCAGTACCACCGCGGTGTCCCACCTCCTGGAGCAGTAATGGGTGTCAGGTACTGTTTGGACTAGAACGGATTAAGCTATCGCCCCCCCTGCTGTGTGCTAATTTATTGCCTCAGACATTTTCATATCTGACTCATTTTCGCCCGCTCGCCTAACTTGCGCGTCCCGGTGGTCGAGCGGCACCGCGAAATGGCTTTGGTCGGGGGGCACGGTGCCGGCACCGCCAGAGGAGAGATCAGCCACCCAGCCAGGCAATCTGCTGAGGTGCGACACGGCAGCCACGCCACCAGCTCCTCGGGAAACAGGGAAGGAGATTGTGGCACTGTCCGAGATCCCAGTGCTAGACATCTTCCCGTAATAGCGTTATTTCCTCAAGAAAATAAAGGGTCACCGCTGCATGGAAACTACATAAAAAATGTTGTGTTGCAGGTGGCTTTTTTTTTTTTAACTCCCCTGGTTTTGTTCAGTGATTATGTAGAACCTGCTGGAAAGGTGTTTATTTCTGTTTGTAAATTGAATGCGCTGGGTGTTTTTCTCCAGCTTTGCCCCAGGCTCTGTTGGATGTGATGATGGAGCTGGAAGCCGAGGCAGACACTGGCTGAGCATACACGGAGGGAATCTGGCTGGAAAACAAAGCCCTGTTTTGTCATTTCATGCCTCTTAAAAGTCCCGCTCCGTGCAGGCAAAATGTGAGTTAATATACGTTAAACAGGATGAGTGAAGTGAAAAATAAATGTGTAAAAATAAACAGCTCTTCATCACTGGAAGAACTGGGGTCATTCCCAGAGTATGGGTGCAATGGGGCCAGCAGTCACAGAGTTGAATTGTCCCCAAAAAACCACCTCCATCCTGCCACCCCCTCCAACTCCAGGTCAGGCATCTGGGGTTGTTTTCCCAAATCCCTTTCCTCCCCCGTTTGTGATATGTGGGTGACGGAGACCCTCACCCTGTCGTGCGTGTGTTGCACATGGACATCTCTGCAGGTTTAATTTCACACATACCAATTGCACATACACAAATAAATTGTCCCATCCCATTTTATTGAATTTCTAGTAAGTTGGCAGACTAAAGTGATTTTTAACACTTCTCAATTGGATTTATGATTTCTGTGTCATCCACCCTGATTCTGACATTAGGAAATGTTCAACATGAGGGAATCATTCACTGGTTCTTTTAACTACACTATAAAACATTTTAGTCTCCTTTCTCTCAGAAATCCATAAATGGCTAATTTAATCACAGCCTTACAGCAGAAACCCTCAGTTTCTTCTGCTAATTATGAGGCCAAGTGCTGGTGCTTAAATCATTGTAAGATGTTGGGGACAGGTAGGGAAGGGGCTGTCAGGACTCAGTCACCAGTGGTCAGATCATGGCTTGGTTTCCAAAATGCTGAGGGTCACCTGGGCTTGGCTCCTCTCTGTGGGGCAAACAGCATGGTGTCCTCAAGTGGAGATTGTAGAATCAGAGAATTCCAGGCTTGAAGACACCTCAGGACTCATCTGGTCTAACCTATCTTGCCAAAGCTTGGTCTAGATGAGAAGGCTCAGCGCCACTGAATTCAGTCCAGCTGAACCTTAAAAGCAGACAAACCTGGCCCAGAGAAGGCCCCATCCCTAGAACCTTTCAAGGCCAGGTTGTAGGACTTGGAGCAACCTGGGACAGCGTGGCAAGCCCAGGGCAGGAAGTGTAACTGCATAATCTTGAATGTCCCTTCTAACCCAAACCATTCCATGATTCTATCAGTCTGATTCTATGGACTTCCCATATTGTACATTTGCAAGGCTGAGATTTCCCGGCTCCCTGGAATGGGGACTTAGTCTTCCCTCTACTTGACCATGTTTTCCTGGCAAATTAGGACCAAATCAACCACAAAAAGAGCTTTGAAGGCTACGCTCTCTGCGGTGTTGACTGAGCTTTCCTTCCTCTGGTGTCCAACCAGCCGAAGCGTGCTGGAATTTCAAAGGCATGGGGAGCTGGGTGGTGAGAGGGCTGACAGCCGTGTGAAAGCACACACACACTGCCTTGCAGAAACTCCTGGTAATTACAGCTATTAAACCTTTTGCTTGCCTGGCATCCTGAAACTTGAGCTTGTAGGGGTTTGTGCTTTCCAAAGGGGTTTCTTGCTGAACCGGGCATGGTTTTTCATTGCACCACAGAGAATCACTGAACCATTAAGGTTGGAAAAGCCCTCTAAGACCATCAAGTCCAACCATTAACCCAGCACTGCAAAGCCTACCACTAACCCACATCCCCAAGTGCCACATCTATACATTTTTTTGAACACTTCCAGGGATGGTGATTCCACCACTTCCTCAGGCGTCCTATTCCAATCTTGACCACCCACATCTTGGAGCAAGTGCTGCAACCTTATTCCTCCCTCATCAACTACAAGTAGGAGCTGCAGCCATTGTCCTCATCATTCCTGAATGGACTGCTTTGAAGTCTGGATTAAGATGAACCCTTCTGAGTGTATCTTTTGAAGCTGGATGTCATTTGCTGGTTCCTCTTGTTGCTGGATCCAGAGTCAGTCACTCTTGAGTTGCGCTCTGAGTGCAGATCTCTCACCTTACACTGAAGGCAATTTTGGAGGCAAGCTGGGCCAAGGTTCTTGGGATTAAGGGAGTTCCTGCACCTCCTAGTTACTCTGCATAGAGATTATCATGGAAATCCCTGGTAAAAATACTAGATCTATGCAATAAATAGGGGGGGGAAAGAGAAGTTAATGTTAGTATTAAAATTAATACCAAGAAGAAAAGTTTTAAAAACTGTTTTAGCAGTTTTATCTACAGAGAGAAATGTCCTAACCTTTGCACTCTGAATATGGTTTTATTAAAACTCATTTAATCTGGTAATTGCCAAGATCCACCATCCTTACATTTTTTTTCATGTTTTGTGGTTTATGCAGTGAGTAATTTATTATATAAATACAATTTCTACATTCTATCCAAAACCAGAAAATAAAACCAAATATCCCTCAAAACTAAGATCTTTGACTTGTTCTACAGATCATGCCTTAATTCAGAGCAGCACCTTTATCCCTTTCTAGCAAAAATATACATATAATAATTGAATGCAATATGATTCTTAAGGTTATAATGGGGCAGGAGGGGGGAAGAAAATATCTTGTAGCTGTGCTTGTACTCTTGAACTGTACTGATTTTTTTGGACCCCCCTAAATTTATTAGCCTGCCTGTGCAGGTCTTACAGGCATATTTTCTCCTCTCTGCCTTTCCTGAGACATCTCAAGCCCTACTGGGCTCCAGGTTCTGCCCTTCCTCAATAACACTCTTTTGATAATTTTAAATGTAATTTCCAATTTAAAAACCCCAGCATTTTCTTTAACATCAGCTCACTCCAGTGTGTTCTCAGTCCATCTCTGCACCCTTTGGTCTGTTTGCTCCATCATCTCTCATATTCACTGTTCTCTCCCCTCCCGTCCTCAGTCTCATTCCCTTCCCCTTCCCCACTCCCTTTCTGGAAGCATTTCCTGGTCCAGTTCCCATTTTCTTCCTGGTGCATCTTCCACACATCCCAGCACTTGTGGTGCCACACCTGTGTGACACCTAATGAAGAATCCTGATTTGCAGATGTCACCACATACACCAGTTGTATTCCACCCCAAAAATTCTCTTAATCCATGATAATCAATGATAATCAATGCCAGCATGCCGAACCACATGCACCATTAACTACAATTTACATCTGATAAAATACTGTTTTTCCTCATTAAGACACAGCTCCAAGTTCAAAGACCCTTGGAAGGAGCACACCAACAATATTCCATGAAAACAAGGATAAACCCAAGACTGGTGTATGATTATAATCTACTACAATCTGATTGTTCATATGTGGATTTTGGTGCATTTTCTCATTAGAAAAGTGAATGTCAGCAAATTTGCTCTTCCACTCTTGCTTTTCTCTTCTGAGATTTCCAGGCAGCTGGACCCAACTTGCTGCATGTTTGCTCTATACTCATTCCATACTAAAGCTGATTTTACTGAAGGGAGGGGGCATTGTGGTAGGTGCAGAGACACCACAGCACTTGTGAGTTCAAGGTATCGGTTCTGCCCCAGATCTTGGTTTAGACGTCCCATTGACCCCTGCAATGGCATGAAACAGCAAAGAGCCTCCAAATCACTGAGTCACAGAATGGTTTGAATTGGAAGGGACTTTAAAGATCATCCATTTCCACCCCCCACCATGGATGGGGACACCTTCCACTATCCCAAGTTGCTCCAAGCCCCATCCAAACTGGCCTTGAACACTTCCAGGGATGGGGCAGCCACAGTTTCTCTGGGTAACCTGTGCCAGGGCCTCACCACTCTCACAGGGAGGATTTTCTTCCTAAACATCACACCTAATCTCTCTTCTTTTAGTTTGAAACCGTTTCCCCTTGTCCTATCACTATCTGCCTGTGTAAATTTTCTCTCTCCTTCCTCATTGTGAGCCCTCTTTAAGTACAGGAATGCCACAATAAGGCATCTCTGGAGCCTTCTCTTCTCCAAATTCCTGTCGTAGGAGTGGGGAGCATGGAGGGCTCAGAGCGCCAGCGTGTCCTCTGCCTTCAAGAGCAGGGAAAGGACATTCTTGATCCTCCATTTGAGGAACAATTTTCTTCTAGTAGTTGGAAATTTTTAATAAGGAGGTTTTATATCACCGTGCAAGGTGCACTTAAGGGAATGTGACACCGTGTGACAGCGCTGAGATGCAGCAAAGATTTTGGACAGAATTACAAATTCTGCTGGTGAGGCTGTGGCTGGGCACAGTGGAATATAAATTAACATAGAACTAATAACTATACTGGCATTATAGCAAGTATCTCATGGTGATAAGCTTCATGATTCTCTTCAACCCACTGAAGTTGAAGGAAGAGCAAAGGCCTTTTCAAGCTTACTTTATCTTCTTGCTTCTTAAGTGAGACTAATCAAGTTTATATCCTTTTAGCTTATTATTAGCCCAGTAGAGCTTCTGGCACTCTTTACAGCTTTTTTGACATGAAAGTTAGTTACACCTACTGTACTTAGTATGACTTCACTTTTCTTGTGATAAATCCTGAAAATTAATATACTGTATCCTCCAGATTACAAAATGAAAGTGTCCTAGACATTGTGAATACTCTGGCTGTGGAATGCTGCCAGTAAAAGAAAAAAAACCCTGATGTCTTAATGATCTCTACTAATAAAAAGGAGAAACTGGGTAGTAAATTTTTTTTGGTTAAGATGTCAGGCTTTTTTCTCTTTCTTATCCTAAACTTGAACTGACACATATTTCAAAACTGGTTGCAAAGTAGAAGAATCTTTGAGAATAAAATGCCTTGGATGTAAAAAATTCACAGTGAGTATCCTGGAGTGCAGTGAGTACTGCCTTACTTATGCTTCTCATAGGAAGTTGGGCTGCAGGAGGAATGCAAGCCTGGGCCCTGAGCACTGAACATAGGTTAAATTCTTTCTTAAATTACATGAAGGACAATAATGAAATCTTTTGTTACGTTATTTGCTGACTGGGCTTCCTGATTTGGTAAATTAAGAGAGAGTCAAGCTCTGAAACAAGTCCCCATTCTTGTTCCAAGGCTAGCACTGGTGGCACTGGTGTCTTATTGAACACAGATCTGCTTAATTACAGTTCCCACTGTTTGTGAAGATAACGAGTGCCAGCTGTTTGATAGCTGGGCCCGCGCAGGGCAAAGCTGGCCATCTTTGTCATTCCCATTTAGGCCCTGGATCAGACTGGCGTGTCCATAAAATCGTACAGGGAGCACAATAACCGAGGAGAGCGCTCGCAATGTGTTCCGCAAATTTGGGCAGAGCATTTGCCGGTGCACGCCGAGCTCTGCCATCTATATCTAAAGCCACTCACCACTGGGAATATAAAGTCAAAGCAGAAAAATTGAGCATTTAATGGTGTACCATTATTGTTGAAATCACAATGACAGGCCATGATCTCCAAGTACAATTTTGATCCTTATGTAGTAACTGAAATTACAGCATTTCATACTCTGACTATATTATAGGGAATAAAACATCTGTCTAAATATTGGAGATATAAAATCCTCAAAATAAAGATATTTGAGAATATCTTGCACAGAGCACCTTTCCACCTGCTTGCTTAGTATAATGCAGTCATTATGGCAATAAATGTTTCTAATAAAGTATGAAAATGGATTGTTTGCTTTGCTGCTTGTATGAACTCTCATTTCTCTTTTTATTATATTGAATCTGACATTTGCTTACCCTTTATCAGTAGAATATTTAATCAACTCCAATCTGTAAGAAGCAAGAGGAATTTCTATTTTATTTAAAACCTGTCCCACATGAAAAAGGACTGGGAAATAGGTCATGCAGTGTATGGGAAGTGTGAGGAGTGTTAGAGTTACAATGCTGAATATTTATCTAGTCTACAAAAGAGACCGTTCTAAACTTGTGCAGTAACATGCGAGTCTGCTCCTATTGTTTAAAGTCCTGGTGAAATGATTTAATGGCTTAATGTTTCTAATTTTTATCCACAGTCCAGGATCTAGAGAATTAAGCCTCTGTCAGCTTTATTTATTTTCTCTGTCAAAGTATTTTCTTGCACTTTTTGCTACATAACTCTTCAGAAATGTTATATCCATATCGATTGTAATTTCCTTGGGCTCTTGTCCAAAATACTCAACGTAAACAGTCTGTGTTTCCTCTCCATCTGTATTTTGGCTAATCCTCTGCTTTAGACAATCTAATGACAAGTGCTAGTTATCTGGAGGTGCACGGTTTTCAAACTGGCGCTCTATGATTTATGGTTCTTGTTTTACAGAAAGTATCACAAGCTCACAGAAGTGAAAGCTTCCAAATAAGCACCTAACTTTTGTAATAAATACAGCTAACAACATGTCTGCAAATATAGAGCAAACAGAGTGAGTGATGTCTTATTATGCAGGCCACAGTTTGACTTGGTCTGGTTTTATTTATGAATATGTCCTGCATCTGTTTCAAATTTCAGACCTGCTCGGTTTCTCCAATGCTCTCCCAAACAAGCTTATGCTGAACGTTGTTAATTATCCTAATAAAATATTTGTATCAATTTTACTAAAGATCTGCAATGCTTCTGCCACGAGCAGACATTTTTTAATAACTGAATTAAGAGAAATAATTACAGCTAGCACTGGAATGGTCAGAGATGTCCAGATTGTAGGGGGAAAAAAAAAAAAAAAGGAGGGGAGGAGGGAATGGGCAGAGTACAGCAAACTGTACAAGAGCAAAGGGACATATGATTAAATTAAAGGGCAATGCTTTGTGAACAAACAAAAGGAAATCCTTCTTCATACAATACATAGTCAATCTGCTGAATTCACGACCACGGGGGGTCATTGAAACAAATGCTGTGCCGGGGTTTCAGAGCGGACCGGATAATTTTATGTCTGGTATTAAAATACGTAGCCCTGGAAGCTCAGATAATGATAAGGGTAATCAAACCCCATGCTGCAGCCTGTGAGATGGTGTTGGAGGCTTGGGAAAGGAGCCTGGCTGCCCTGAACCAGCGGGATGGGGCCTTACGGGGGGTTCACCTTCCTTTGAAGAGGCGGGCGCTGCCCACCAGCGTGGCGTGGGCTCCATCACTGATCTCCTCCGGTGCCACAATTCCTTGTTTCTCAGTAAAAATAAAACATGAGACCCTGGTGTGAATTTCTAAGCACTCCCCTCTTGCCGCTGGTTCCACGGCACTGAGTGATCTTTGAGGGAATGTGATTCCCTCGGCTTATTCTTGTCGTCCAACTAAATACTTGATGCAGGAACGAGCTGTAAGGACCACTTTGTGCATCACTCCCAGGTGTGAAAGGTGCAGGGTCTGCCCACTGCTCTGTGGAGAAATTCCTGTTCAGCATGGCAACTATTTAACCCTCTGCCAGAGAGAAAAGCTTTACATATATTTTTCTGCCATGAAGTCTTTTAGTTTCTTTTGCAAGCCCATGCTGAACATGAGGCCTTGTCCCTGGTTTTAGCTGAGAGCCGTGAATCTCATTGTCTGTATTTCACGTTTTTATAATACCTGTTACCCAGGGATGTGTCTTGTGATCCTACAAGAAGAAGGGACGTATTCTGTGCTTTTGAACGAATATGTCCTACAACATGCTCAGTGCCATTGGCTGTATGACATTGGCAGCCATGTAAAAAACCACAATAAATGAAAAATTATTGTTTTTAAAAAAATGTAAATCGAAAAAAGTCAGAATATTAAATTATTAAAATATTAAAGAAAAATAGTAAACCATTGAGCTACAACCAGGGTGTCTGCCAGCACCATTTAGGAACATCTGATTTCTTATTTCACTTCTGTGCAGCAGGAAAAAGTGACAACTTCACCTTTCAGCATTGTCAGGGTAACCCTTTTCCCAGGCTGTTCACATGCTGGAAAGGGGCAGTGGGGAGGTAAGCAGGCTGAACATCGGCATTCCTTGGTGGAGCACCACAAGGAAAAGCTTAATTGGCATTTAAAGTTAAGCTTCATGGCAGGAGGGGGGAGCCAGACTCTACTTCATTCCATGGAGACTTCACCCTTAAATGTTTGGAGCCCTCAGCCCCAAAACCAGGGACATGGTGTGGTATTCTCAGCTCAGCTGTTCCTCACTGCTCTGTGTCCATCATTTGTTTTTGCTGGAATTCATTGAGTTAGAACCTAATTTTCAGATGCTAAAACCAATGAAATGAGCACACTCCCCTTGCCAGTTATTTTGGATGTTGCCCTAAACTTGGATTGCTGTTTCTAGCACATAATCATACTGTGTCATCTGCAAAAAATTTGCCACTCTCCAATATTTTCTTTTCCAGTTGAAATAGACCCAGGCTAGTGTGCTGCTCCCAGGGACAAGCCACTGCCACCAGCATGTGGGAGACCACTGCCAGGATTAACTGTCCTGATTTCTAGGACAGCACAGCTATTTCCAGTGTGTTTATAAAAATTTAATAAATATGTAAAGGAATAAATTTGGTCAGTTCCAATAAATCAAGGACTGGGGTCCCTGTTAGGAAATCCTTGCAATCTGGCCCAATCTCCAAGGTAGACACTTTGTGTTATCTCCCAGCAGATCTTATATACTTGTGGGTTTGTGGTGGTGGTCAGATTATTTTTTTTTTCTTTCTTTTCACTGTAATCTTTGGGGGAAAATGGGTAAAATTGCAAGACATGCCCTCAAAAAGGAGCGGTGAACTGCATCTGCACCCTGACCAAAGCAACAGCCTCTACTTGTAATCCCCTTCTTTTCCTTGGGAAGAAATTGCCAGTGGGTTGGTGAAATGGAAAATATCCTGCAGAAGAATTAGTGAGATCATTTGGAAAATAAAAGAGCATTTATTTTTCTACAGAAAAGTTTGTGTAGAGCTTGATAGGTTAAAATGACTATGGCAATGCTCTCCTGCTCCAGTGGGATGGTGCGGTGGGATGTCAGGAACCTCGTGCTGCTTTTCGTATTAGTTTGTTAAATGCCATTTGTGTTTTGATCACACCCCTAAATTACAAAGGAGAACACATGATTCTTGTGAATGTATTTCTTTATTAACAGCAGGTAATCATGATAATCTCTTTGTATACCTGCCTGAGGATCAAGATTTCAAAAGCAGCCCCTAAAAGGGTGCACACTAAATATGTGCATGCTCTCATCTCATCTCCATGTGCAAGACCACGTGCACATTTCTAGATAATTACCTGTCCAGTTCACTCCTGCATGGGCTCTTGTTTAATGTAGGCACAAAGAAGGCAATTTGCATACATAAGTAGACAGTGAGCTCCAGCTCTTCCTCCTTGGTTTTCCCTATGAACTCAGCAACTGGATGTGAGCAAGACCTACTCCATTCCCTACACCTTACCTTCCTAGAAAGAGTGCTCCCAGAGGGTTAATTACCACCTGTTTGTCTTCTCTGGTTATAAATGTCCAAAACAGTGGTTCTTCCACTATGTCCCTGGGGAGACTTTTCCACCTTTGAGGCCACTTTTTAAAATTTGGCCTCACCAGAGCGCTAAAGCTGAGAAATTCCCAGTGACAGAAAGAACTGAAACTTCCAGAGAGACACCATTTCCAAGAGCATGTAGTGGCTTCAAACTGGCAGAGGACAGGTTTATATCAGAGATTGAGAAGGAATTCTTCCCTGAGAGGGTGGTGAGGCCCTGGCACAGGTTGCCCAGAGAAGCTGGGGCTGCCCCATCCCTGCAAGTGTTCAAGGCCAGTTTGGACGGGGCTTGGAGCAACCTGAGATAGTGGAAGGTGTCCCTGCCCATGGCAGGGGGTGGATGAGATGAGCTGGAAGGTCCCTTCCAACCTGAACCTTTCTATGATTCTATGATCTGCCGAATTCATAATTGAATCGTTGACTGAATTCAGCAGAAGAGCCAGGGATTGACCAGCTATGCTGGTCCTGGTGTGTTATTTGAATGAGTGGGAGTGGCTGTACTGAAGGAAGGTGTGCACTCTCTGCCTTGATTATGTAAAGACAAGAAACACAAGAGTTAAATGTGTTTTTCTGGACCTAAACAAGTGAGGGAGACTGGATTCTAACCCACTGCTCAACTGTGATTAATGTCTGCTCCTGGAGATAGGAAATTGCCTGTGAACAGACTGGGAAACTGATGGGAAGGACATGGATGACACAATGCCTTTTATTTTTTTCCCATTTCAGTCTCTAACTTTTTTTACAGGGTCAAAGAAAAACTGCCAGTAAAAAAAGTGCAAAATTTTGATAGAACATAATTGCAACTCTTTTCCAGCTTTAAGTCATCTTGAAGAAGTAATTTAACCATACTGTGCTGGTTGCCATTTGTAAATTGTTAATTAACAAGAGAGCAAATAATAATTACTGCTGGAGCCATTCAATTAAAAGATGTTGCCTTCTAAACTTTGTTCACACGGTCTATATTACCAACATCAAGTCTAGAAATATGCCACAAATGCTGGCAAAAAAGCAAAACCCAAGTTTTCCCCCAGCATTATACAGCAGCAATTTTTATTATTTTGATTGTCAAAGCTTGTGGTCTGCGAGTTCATGTGGATCAGGAATATGTCTCTTTGTGGTTTTGCTATGAGAGTATTTTTGAGAATAAGATATTGAAAAAGCAGCAAACAAAAGTTCCTTGCAAGAAAACGTTGCCTTTCTGTATAACATGCCTAGGAAAGGTTTTGACTTGCTGGGAGACAGTAGAGAAAATGGAGAACAAATGCATGTGCCTGGTCTGGATAACCTAAAGTTAACTCCACATGTCAAACTGATTGCCTGACACAAGGCAGGCATATTCTGTGATGACAAACAAATAGCACCTCCATCCTGCAGACATCCCCTAATTATAAAAGAGAAATTATTTCCCATTTTCATTGCCAGCAAATGTATGTTACTCTGGTGCACCATAATTTCAGTCTAAGTACTGTATCAAAGTTTGCTGAATGTGAAGCACAAAGTATGTTAGACATTAAACTGTAATTACAGAAGGGAGTGGATTTCTAGAGTATTATGTTTTTTGGTAATATTTTATTTTATTGGTTTTCAAATATACTTAGACTGCCAGACTAAGCAGGCAGAATAACAGCAACACAGAATTCCTGAATAACATATGACTTTAATAAAATAAAGCAGGATGGTTTCCTTTACTTGTATGGCTGAGAAGAATGGAAAACATTACTGTGCCCTCAGCCACACTGCCATCCAGACTTGTGCCCAGGCCCAGATGTCAGCTTGGGCAACTCACCCCTATCCCCACATTTCCCCCCTTCCCCCCCCTCCAAACCTTGTTTTGGGTTATCTGTGAGGCAGAAATTGGCTCCTGTGATGGTGCTGAGCCAGTGGAGCTTTCATCTTAGTTTTGAGCTCTTATGCTATGGAAATATATATAATAAGACGTGATATAAAAGGAGGTGATAACATGGGAAGGTGTACACAGATACAGGAAACACAGAAGGGTTATTCAATCCATATGTCTGTTTTTGTTGGTTTACACTTTCACCTTGTCCGCTTAATTTCCAATGAATGTCACAGGTGGTGAGCCTAAAAGGCAAGCAGGCGTGTTCCGAGGTCGGATCAGAAGTGGGATCAATGATGAGTTATGGGATGGGTTGGTTTCCCTGGGTGTCTCTGAGCGGTGGCTCAGTCCCCGCTGTCACACTCCCGCCTTTCCATTACGGTGCCATCACTCACAGCTTCGTCCTCTGTGGTTCCTGTAATGATCTACACTCGTTCTGTCTCCCTGTGTCCACCTTCTGCATGTCAGGCTCCTGGAAACAGCCGGGAATGTGGTGTTCAATACATGACCAGCTGTGCTGGGGATAATTTTCTACATGGCTGAGAATGTGCACGTGTGGGCTTAGGGCTGGAGGCTGTGCCTTGGGGTCCTGCTCCAGGGGCATTTTCCACATGGTTCCTCGGGAAGGTATTCCCTCCTGGAGATTATATTAACACTATTTCAACATGACTCTGCTTGTTCTCATTTGATGCTCCCTCTTTTTTGGGGGGCAAAGATCAGAAGAGTTGTCACTGCCAAGGAAAAGTGTGAGAGTTTTTAGAGTTCACATGGGAATCACGGACTGCTTTGGGTTGGAAGTCTCCTTCAAGATCTTCTAATTCCAACTCCCTGCCATGTGCAGGGACACCTTCCACTAGACCAGGTTGCTCCAAACCCCATCCAACCTGTGCTTCCCTTTGGCTTAGGGAGCAAACACTGACCATGAGTTGGTATTTTAGGCACAGTCCATTTTCAGGAATGAAATACTGAGCTGAATTCAGTTTGATTTAGAGTGCCATTACATGCCATTCCACAGAGGTGGCATGGACTGGAAGGCATCAGGTGCTGCGCCTGGGAGGAGACCATCCTTACATGGACAGCTCTGGTCTTTTAAAACATGTCTTCTTGCTCACACTTAATTTTCAGTAGTCACTGAAGTTGGTCCACTTTTCTTTACACAACCAGGTGTTAATTATGACAGTTCTTTTTCTAAATTTCTACATTCTTTTCCTTCTTCTTCTTAACCAGGAAATCTCTGGCCATTTCTCATAGTAGGATAGTGGATAGTGGATACTGTACCTGTCTCAGGCTTTTGCAAAGGCATCACAACAAAGTGAAACAATCACTTTTTGGTTAATTTCCTTATTCTACAATTAAGTTTGCCCTAACCCTGGGACTTCCACATCTTACAGCAATCACAATCAAACAAGCACCCAGTAAAATGTCACCACATCAACTCCTTTTCTAGGGATGGGGATTTCTCATCAGTGGGTTTGTTCATCACCTTGACTGGCATTTAATGTGCATCAGTTTTGGATAATTGTGGAAAAGCTTTGAATGACAGATTGAAATATTTTATTTATATGCATAGAAATCATTGGGAGGTGGGAAGACTCAGAGTTTGGTCTATGCAGCTATTGAGTCCCTGGCACCTCCTCCAAGACTCCCATGTACATGTTCTGTCCTGGAGGTAAAACCACAAGTGTCTGACCTGCTCTTCCAGCCTAAAATCTTCTCTTACTGATGATGTTTAGCATGTAAAATACCTGATTTTCAGGTGCAGGAGTAGAACACTAAACTACTCTTGGTGTTTCCACGAGGAAAACATGGTCTTGCTTCCTGACAGTGATTTATGCCCTGAAATCTCCAAATGTCTTTATTGGCTCTTTCCTGAGAGCTCAGGCAGAGCTATTGTGCTCTCAGCTAGGACTATTTATACTCGTGCTGACACCCAGTGCCCTTTCCTGAATTGGTGGAGACCATTTACACCACACCTGGATTTTTTTTTTCTCCGTAAGTGAATAGAAATAATGGAAGGCTGATTTTGTTCCTCCATCCCTCCCTAAAATCCCACATGGGCCCCAGCAGTGGCTGCATGTTTTGAGAGGCTCTGTGGCTTCCAGGAGCTCCACAGAGAGGAAAGGATGAGGGACACAAATAGGAGAGCTCCTCCTTCTGTCACATCCCATCCTTTGAGGCTTTATAGCCTCGAGCTGTGCCAGGGGAGATTCAGGTTGAAACACAAGAGGAATTTCTTCCTGGATGGGAGGGTTTTCCCAACCTCAGTGATAGTGGGATTCTGTGATCTCACAGCTGGGACAGAGGTCTTCACATGTGGTTTTGTCTGAGAGAGATTCACCTCACTGCCCCTAACTTCACTCATCCGAGGCTGCCCCCCAGTCCATGTCCAAACACATTTGGAGACTGTACCAGCTTCCCTCTCCCCTCAGCTGGGCAGAGCAGGAGCTGCTCCTGGGCCATGATGGAGCTGGGCATCCTCAACCACATCCTGTGCACTGATGCACTGATCCCATTCTGGGTGATACAGTCTGTCAATACTGTTGGTTTATTAATTAGTCTAAAAGAAGGGAGGCACTTCCCACACAAATGCAAGTCCTGGCCAGGAAGAGCTGGGAGCAAGCCTTTGCCTACGAGTTGCCTAATGCAGCTACTGAAACCCTGCCAAAGGTTTACTTTCAGAGCATTCCTATGGGCAATATTTTTATAACGTCTTATATCCCAGAAGGCCTTTATATGTTTCCTAGAAGCCTGATTTTTTTTTTTTTTGTAAAGAGCAAATATACCCAAACCTTTTAAGTTTCCCATTCTCCATCCTTCAGGTACTTTCCATTCGCTACCTGATGCACAGAACCATCCTGAGGAGGATTTTGGAAGGGAGATCAGGGCAGTGTGAGGCAGGTTGTCCATCTACTGCTGTCATAGCTTGGCATTCCTGACCCAGGGAAGTTGGCAGCCGACCTGCCACAGGCACTGGGCCATCTGAGCAGATGGGCACGAGCGTGGCCAGAGAGGAGCCGTGTAGGAGCATTTAGTGTGGCAGCAAAGGGCAGAATTCCTGGACAGGCGCTTTAAGCCCAGCCTCTTGTTTAGGGAATATCCCCCTGATGTACATGGGGTTTTTTGGGTCTTAATGCAGTAGAAACAAAACTATAAAAGCAGGAGGAAATGCTTGAAAATTTCAATTTCTTTGTGACATTGTGCCAAGAAATCCTGCCGGGATTTTGATGGATGTCTCTGGAAGCGGGAGGTACGCAGGTACAGCTGCTCTGACAAAACCCACTTTATTTTCAGGTACATAACCACTTTCAGTTTTGACACCCTGATTTTTAATTGACTGCTGAATATTAAACAAATGGCTGAGATTGAACTTGCAAGGATTTGTTTTTTTTTAAACTGTAAGCCTTTATTTTAAACTGGAACTCTTTATTCTAAACTGCAAGTCTCTTTTTTAAATTGGAACTCTTTATTTTAAAATGTAGGTTGTTATATTGACTTCAGTGGCCTGAAACCTGTGGTTTTGGATGCAGAAGTGATGCTTTCCAATAGAAGGACATATGCAAAATTAAATCTATATATCCTGGATGTCCACCTTGCACTCTGTGTTGAGGGTTGGTTTCCATTCAGGATATGTGATTTAATATATAGAGAAGCCCTGACAAGTTGTGGGGTGGAAGGGATGTTAAGCTAGATTCCATGCTGGAATATACCCATATCCAGATTGATTCCAGCTGACTCCAGCAAGTGGCTGAGGAATGCAGTCACCCCTGGCCCTACGATCACACAATTTAACACCTCTGCCCTTAAAATGGCCCATCAGATGTTCCCAGGACGGTCAGTTCCCGGAGTTAGGTGTCTCTCCCATCAGGCAACATGGATCTGGGCCCTTTTCCTTCTGTGCCCTGGACCAGGACCAACTAAAATTACATGAGTGCTGGCAGATGTATGTCTAATCTGTTCCTCAAAATTGCCAGTGAGTTTCACAATCTCCCATGGTAATTTGCTCCAGTGCCTAATTATCCTTTCAGATAGAAAAGCTCCCTTTCTGCAAGCTAAAACCTGTTGCTTCTTGTCCAGCCCTGTTTGGACATGGAAAAAAGTGCTTGTCACCTTATTTAAGGTAATGATTTATATATATATGTTTTCATATGCACTGTACATAAATATCTTTAAAATAAAAATAGTAATGAGGGTTCCCTTTTTCTTTCTAGACTAAGTAAACTCATCACAGTTTTTCTCAAATGTCCATAATTTCTTATTATTTTCCTCTGCACTTTTCCCAGTTTTTCTTTTTCTAAAGGCTAATGACAAGAAATGGGCATTTTATTTTTGTTAAGGCCTTAATGGTGCTCTGTAGAGATCCCAGAAAGTCATTTGCCTTTTTCTAACAGTGATGGATGTGTTGACTCATAAAAATTCTGAGGTCTCTTGTAGCCTCACTTTCTGCAAAATTCCACCGTTGTATTTGTGTGGATTGGATTTTTCTTCCTATATATAGTGCCTCACACTCCTCTTTATTAAATGTCATCATTAAGATGGGTGCTCCAAAATAATTTGGAATTTTAATACTTGCTATCTTTCCCAGCTCGGTGTCGTCCAAAGTCTACTCTCTCTTCTGTCATCCAAGTTGTTAATGAAATATTGAACAGCATCAGATCCAGGACAGATCCAGCTGGGACCCTGCATGGTGTGTTCTCCAGCACTGACAAAGAAAGGAATTTCTGTGTTTCATTTAGAGCCCTGGATGATCTAATCCATTGGATTAGATGGCAACTACAAGAAACAATGAAAAAAACCCCAAAATAATATCCTCAAACTGCTTTTTAGAAATACTCATTTTTGGAGCAATATATATAATATTTTCCATTTTGTATCTTGAAGTCTTCTCAACATACCTTTGCCATATTTTATATCTTTGGTTTTCTTGTTGAAGGAACAGAATCCCTACTGCCTCCTATAAATAGTCTCACAAGGTTTTGAAGTTCAGCCCTGAATTATGGAAATAGAGAAAGAGAATAGTTAAATTCAACTTTTTGTGGTATTTGGCAGATTTATAATTATTTTTTCCAGTAACAGACTAAAAGGCATCAACACATCTTTACTGTGACAGCTCTGCTTTTGCAATGGAAAGAAGGTAAAATCAAAAAAAAAAAAAAAAAAAAGCAAGAAATCAAGTTTTTACATAAAACTCGAGTGTTTCTTTAGGCTAAGCTATGGATTTTTAAAAATGAAGTCTTATAAACTCACCATTTTTTTCTTTCCTAAATGGTAGTTACCTTGTTTAGGAGAGGCTGCTTAGATTTGGTTGAGAGATCCTTATCCCATGTATGGGAATTGTCTATGAAGAAGCAGGGCCTCCCTGGCCCAGACCAACCTAAATTAAATCAGAAAAATGACCAGGTATCATCAGACTTTGAGAAAAACCTTAAACCATAGAGGTTAAAGAATAACTTCAGTCTTGATGGTTTTTTAATATATATTTCATTTCCCTCTCCCTTTAATCCATGCAAGACATACTTTCTAAAGACTTTATCAGTGGAGTCCAAACCTCAGCAATGTTGATCAGGTTTAATAGATCCAAAGTGTTCAGTCATTTCTTGGTTACCTGGTTTCCTACCTGCCACTGGTCAAAGAGCCTCACCTGGTTGTTTCTGGCCCTTGGTCTTACTTTGTCTAACCCTGCTCAACCATCAGCACATAGACACTTGAAACAGGTTTGACAGAGTCACAGAATCACAGAATCATTGAGGTTGGAAAAGAACTACAAGATCATCAGATCCCACCTTTGATCAATTCCCACCTTTGACTGATCCACATCCTGTCATCCAGCCCAGAGCACTGCCACATCCAGTCATTCCTTGAACACCTCCAGGGACACCTCTACCACCCCCCTGGGCACCCCCCTTCCGATGTTTAAATGGTCAAAGAAAGAGAATTGGTCAAATGTTTTTGCAATGAGATAGCATGGACTTATTCTCTAACATGCTTTTTGGTTTCAATTTTAAGAAACAAATTATTTTCAGAGTTTGGCAAGATAAAACAATCTGGAACAAGTAGAAAACTGACTGCACAACCCTGTGCATGGAAGGATTATTTAATGTGACTGATTAAATACAATCTTGCAGCAGAACAACCTGTGTTTGTACCTCGTAGGGCCCTGGGACAGCAGGATCCCTGAGGGTCTCTCCACTGAACTCGTCCACCTTTCAAGGGGTGTAGGAGTTGTGACCTCCTGCTCTCTGATCTCTGCAGTCCATCTGCTTCATGCCTTGGCACTTAATCGCCTTTCTCCTTTTGCTGTAGGAAAACTGAACTTACATGACTTTGTTTGCCTTTCCATTTCGTTTGAAATGAATCAGCTCGGTCTGAGCTTATTTTCTATGACTAGTTCCATGAAGTTTTTAACCACCTATCAAAGGCAAATTTATAATAGTGTCACCTCCCATTGTGTCCCATTGTGCCACAGAAAAAACCTCTTTTCATACTGTCCCACTCAACAACACGCCAATATTTGACTCACAGATTAAACTGGGATGGGAGAAATAAAATAGATTGTTAAAAAATAGCCATACTCAAAATCTCCCTCCTGGCAGATCAGTTGTTCAACTTCCATATGTGCAAAAGTGATTCTGACTTCTATTTTTTTTTTAATTAAATTGCGAGAGTAGGATTCTAAATTTGTCAATATTAACTCAGGAAATAAGAGTCTGAAAATCAGAATTTTGCAAATTACTGTTTTTTTGGTGAACCAAGCTCATTTATTTACCTTCCCAGCTAGAAAAGACTCATCTAGGTAAGTAGCCAAGAACAGGAGGGTACAAATGGAGAACTGGAAGGAGAGTTTGGCTGAGGTTGTATTGACTTTGGCAAAAACAAGATATGAAAAATTATACCTCAGATAAAAATAAATTATAATCTGCAAGCGTTTGAATTAGAGGAGTTCTCCATGTAAACTTAATAAATGAATGTTAATTCAGTTACCAATTTGTAGCTATGAAACATAACTAGTGATGTTGTTCTTTGGAACTTGTTTTGGAAAAGATTGCATAACCCATGAAGCAATTCTTCACCAAGTGCATAAAAGTGTCAGCTTATGGATAATTTATGCAGACAGTGTTAGTTATGGCCCGTTTAATAGTACTTAATGCTGCTGTATGACATCATTCTTTCATTTACCAATTGAAAAAAAAAATAAAAATACAGTCTGAACCATTTTAAAGATTAAAAGATATGTGCATGAGTTTCGATTCTTTTGGTTTAAATTGTGTAAGCCAGTAATCCTCACTGCTGTGTAAAGGATTTTTACAAGGAATGATTGTCATCCACAGTCTATGTATTTACTATTTAGTTAGTTAGCTTAATTACAATTTACTCACTGTGTATGTGTTAACTAATACACTGTTAATGTGCCTTGAGCAATTAATTTTGCCGACAGCAGAGTAACTGGCTCTATGCACTTGCCCCTTTATTAGTGGCAATTATTAAATCCAATTTTACTTGTACTTACTCCATTTCCTCTGCTGCCTACAGGGCATCCCGACGGGAGGGTGAGGACTTTGTGCTTCTGTTCTCAGCCTTTACATCCTTCTCCCCTCCCCGTGCCCAGGGGAGGAGCAGGGTCAGGGTGGGTCAGTGAATCTACAGGAAGGCACAGGAACATCTTCATGGAAGAGAGAATGAGTCCATGTCCAACACTGAGCTGCAAAAAGCCACTTTCCTTAGGTTTGGAAAGAACTGAACTTTACTTTGACAGGGCATTGGATCCAGAGGCATAAGATACATCCAGAATGTGAAAGACTTTAACTTCCTTTCAATGTCAGATTTCTCGAGGTCATTGAGGCTGCTATATCCTAGAATTACAGAATGGTTGCAGAATATAGAAATATAGATTATAGAAATTATAGAATGGCTACAGAAGGGACATTTAAGATCATCCAGTTTCCAGTTCCAACCCCTGGCCATTGCAGGGACACGTCCCACTAGACCACTTTGCTCCAAGCCCTGTCCAACCTGGCCTTGGATGCAGGGAAGGTGAACAAAGGGACTCAGTTTGAGATCCTTGCTATAAACCTTCTGCCTACTGTAAGTCAATTTATCTGGCTAACTAAAATATTAGGCCAAAAGTGCCTTTTGCTGTGAACTCTCAAGGAGCAAAAGAATTGTTTATTAATATCCTCTCTTCTCACTGAATAACCTTCTCACTGGATGTCTTTTCTGAGGGCAGCAGTGCTGTCCTGCCGTGTACAGATCACATTTCCTAATTTGTTGTGCTGGCTCCTGCTCTCCTGACCAAAATTGAATGTGTAATGTTCGTAGCAGGTGAGCTGGCCCAGCACTGCAATTCCCACCACCTGCCTGCTCCGCCAACTGCAAGATCTCCACTTGGCACAGCCAGGGAAACCTGGGCCACAGCTAAATGGGTGGAAACTGCTCATTTTGCAAGTGATGATCTCAGTCTCTCACACTCTCCCTAATTTTTTCTTTCCAAATATTCCTAGCAGTGCCACCTCAGTAGCGCCAGGGCAGTTTTTTTTGGTTTACCAGATCCCAGTGGCTTCCACAAAAGATGAGGAATTGACACATTTAATTGCTGATCTTTATCCATAATTGTGTCTATCAGAAAAAGTCCTGAAAAGGCACCTTAAAGGAGGCACAAACCTTTTTTGCAATAGTGTAAGTGATTTGAAACCAGAGTGATTCCAGGACCTTTAAATATCCAACACGACATACATGGGTAAATGTAAAGAAAATCACAGACTCAGGGGTTGAAATTTCTTAAATTATGAGTTGAACTGTGAAATGTAGATTCTGTGAATAAAGCTGCCAAAACCAGCTGATTGGCTTAAATGAGGTGTGTGAACTCCAGTGGCTGGAAGCCTTTCCCAGGGCTCCTGTTCCTAGCCCTGCTTGGAACATTCCTGATGCAAAGAGCAGTGAAACCAGCAGGTCTTTTCCTCTGGCTTTAGCCAGATGGGAGCAGGTCCTCCCATCACCTTCCAAAGAATCTGTCTCTCCTCTGGCTTAACTGGAGGAAAGTTGGTGGGTACAATGTCCAAAAGTCCATCATCATGATCAGACTGAACAGTACCAGTGGTTTGAAAGCTGGGCTGTTGCTAAACTCAGAGGTAACGGAAGACCATCTTTTCTATCTTCTTTTTAAGTCCAGCCTACTTTTTGCAACTGGTTTTTGTATGAAAACCATCCAATCAGGAGCTCTTGGGGCAGTAGAAATGCAGAAATGCAGAATTCTTCAGGAAAACCTTTGAAGGACCAGAAAAGGTCTCTGTCCCACTTCTCATAGAAATACTTTGGATTACACCCAAAAGTAAATAATGTTTTTAAATAATGTTTTGTCGTTGCTGTTCTTTCCATGCACTAAATTTCTTGGACAAAATAAAGTGGAGTTCAGAGATTTTACTGATTTGAAACATATAATTTTCCATGCGTGTACTGAAGCGTATTCATCAAATCTGCGTTATTAAGACAAGATTTGACTTAAATGATAGCCAAGAGTATCCAGAATGCTGCGATTTCTACTTATGAAATCCATCTTGAAAATCACTGCACTTTTATAGTTTGATCATAAGTAAATTTAATATTGTTGCTGACAAAGAAACTCTGTACCACTTCTTGATAATAGAGTGAAAATTGTGCTTTCTGTTCTTGTTCCTGGAGATGCTGCTCTCACATGGGGAAAGGTACAGCACTAACAACATATTTGCAATTACCTGCAAGACTTAACCAAGGAAGTAGTCAGTTTATAGTTACCTTCAATATGTAAACTACAAATTATTAGTGCATGAAAACGGCATCCAAGTTCTGTTGCTGGGGTCTAGTAATTTTGGATATTTTCCATGCTATTACTGCCTGCTCCATATACCTTTACTGGTTCTTTTTGAAATTAAGTTAATGGCACTCTGCAGAAATGGACTGCCTACTGAGAGGGAAAGCTTGCTTGCAAGGATGGACTAACTTCCTACTGGGAAGCACTGATTTGGCACAAACAAAGAAATGCTTTAGCATTAATTTACTTCGGTATCAAAATATTTAGAATAAATTATTTAAAATATTTAAGGACCGAATGGTCAATATTTGCTTTTAATAAATTGGACCCATGTACAAATATTTGATGCTGAAATTTCCTCTGGTATCTCCCAGCTATATTACTGAGATAATGCATTCTCCACTTGCCAGGAGTGTTTTTTGTTTTTTTTTTTCCTTCAGGCAACAAGGGACACATTCTTGAACTGGGGCTTACATTTGTGTGCACCCACATTTGTGCACCTATTCCCTGTGTGGATTGAGCTCTGCTCACATTAGTACTGGTAATATTGCTGTGTTTTCCTGTATTTTTCAAACAGAGGTGAAGGCAAGCTGAACACAGATGGGTTCCTCATCACTACCTTCCCGGGTGAAAGTTTAAAAAAAAAAAAATTATTTGGCTTGCTAAATTGGCACATTCTTTGAAATAGTGCTCTAGCAGCATCCCTTCTCTGGTATGAGGCTACAGAAACCAATACACTCATACATATGCTTGCTGTTATCCTGCAGCCCTTGATTCCTTTCCTTATCCATCTATATTGCCCCAAGTTCCACTAGTGGGTCACTTCCCTAAGTATGTTAACACAGGCTGGTGAATTTTCTACTCATCTGTGAATCTGAGTCCCACCTTCATCTCTTTCCTCATGACTGGAATCAGGATCACAATATAACCAGGGTGTGCCTCCTGCTGAGCAGTCAGGAGAGATAATGAGGATCTCTGCTGTTACAACATACTCATCCCAGTATTACTATAAAATTCTTTAATTTTCATAGTTCTTTTTCAAGTCTAGAAATAGGTGACTTTGCAGACAGTGACCATTTCACTGATTAGTGACTCCTAAAATCTATTCTGCAAAGTTAGGATTATATTTAGTGTTTGAGGGTTTTTTTAATACATAACATGTAACATTGCAGAAAATGAAACCAAACTGATTGGTACTTTGATCTGGTGGGGTCCAAGCTTGAAGCCCCCGAGTAAGTGCAGGAAAGGAGGGAGATGAACTGGTCAAGCCCTGCAGACGAGCTCCTCAGTACCAACTGCTCACAGTGCTGTTACCTGTTTCTCTTACTGACATATTTTAAGAGTTTGCTCTAATATTCTCCTTTCCCTTCCTTTCCCTTCCTTTTCCTGCCTTTCCTTTCCCCTCCCTCCCCTCCCCTTCCCTGTCCCTTCCCTTCCCCTTCCATTCCTTCGCCTTGCCTTCCCCTTTCAATTCCCTCTTCCCGTTCCCTCTTCCCATCCCTCTGACCTGGTCAGATATTCCTCTAAACAGGACAAATTACCCCCATTATATATTAAAATATTTGTGCTCCCTGCCCAAACCGGTGCCTTCTGCCCGTGGAGGCTCCTTGGCAGCCCCGGCCCGGGCAGGGGAGCAGCGCCCGGAGAATGGAGCGGGTGCTCTTTCATTTGCCTGCACAAGTTAAGCATATTAGGCATGGATTTAATTTCCAGCCCGTTCCCTGCAACATCACAAGGCAGGCTGAAGGCAGAGCTGGAGCAGTAAATCGCAGCACAAAGCACAAACTCGTTTGTTGCCGCTGTTGTAAGTTCTGGGCACTTTGAATGCTGATTTCCAGCCATGAAGTACATTTTAATTAAACAGCAGAACCTTTTATTCCCACTGATGTCCTAAACTTTTGTAAATTGGGGATTTACTTCATGGCAAAATCATTTAAAGTGACAAAAACCTGTCATTTTTTGCTGTCACTGTAATGCAAGGATAAGAAGAAATACAATTTTTCTTAAAAATTTGTTCTTTATCTTAAAAAATAATTCTTTTTCTTATAAAACTGTTGTTGAAAGTCTTGGTCATAAAGAAAAATGTTGCCCCAGATCCTGATCATCTCCCAAGGTCATGTTTGCTGCCTACATTTCACATGAAGAATATTCCTTTAATGTATTTAATTATTATATTTTCCAAAGTAATTATGAGTTTCATGCACCTTTAAATGGTGCTAGAAATTCAGAGGTTGCATGGCTGGACATCCAGAGTATTCCACAGCAATGGAATGTTGTTGCATGAGGACTAAGCCAAATTTAGCCCAATTTAGCCATTAATGAGCCAGTGTGGGAAGCAATTTTCAATTCTCCATAAATCAGTCATTTTGTTTCCTCTCATCTAAGGCTTCCATGCCAAATTTCATCCTTTAAGCCTCAACAACATTAATTAAAAAAAGGTATTTTTGTATCATCCTCTTCACTGAATTGGATGATTGAACTCTTTTTCAGCTTCCTTTTTTTCTGCACAAGCAGCTGAATATTTTTTTTTATTGCATTTCCCCCCCCCCAAATTTCCAAGACTCCAGCTTCAGGCTGAGGGTTGAGTGCCATCTGAGCAGACACAGGTACAGCGAGCTTGCAAGGAGTTGAAAATGAGCAGTTGCACACTGAGACTTTAATTAGGAAGGCCCCCTTCTTGGCTTTTCCAATAATTAATAAATCCTGGTCCTTTGCCCAACAGCCAGTGGGCAGGGAAGGGGCACTGAACCTTGAATTTGCAATGGTAAAAACCAAAAGGGAACCAAAGCTTCTGCCTGTGAGTGCTGGTAGATTTTGCTGGTTGGTTTAGATATTTGATATTTTTTTTCTTTTATCTTAATCAAAGCTCTTTGATGACTCTCAGACTGGTTTAGCCACTACTTTGAGGGAAAGGGAATGTAGTACCAACTCCTCTGGTCTGGTTTTTCCTTTGGCTTGGGATATTATTATTTCCTGAAAAAATCCAAAAGATTGTCATAAAAATAAATAAAAAGGAAAAAAATGAAAGGGGAAGAGAAAGAAGAAAAGAAAAAGAAAAGAAAAAGAGAAAAAAAGAAGGGAAGGGAAGGGAAGGGAAGGGAAGGGAAGGGAAGGGAAGGGAAGGGAAGGAAAAAGGAAAAAGGAAAAAGGAAAAAGGATAAAAAAGAAAGAAAAGATGACTGGGAGCTGGCAGTAGCCACTGTCATTTCCTAAAAAATATGCTAAATAACTCTAAAAAATCCACCTGGATGTGAGCACAGCACCAAACAAGTCAGAGACAGCTCCAGTCTTGCTGTATACAGACAGGAGCTGTGTGGAGCTCAGAGCTGGCACTGCTGGACAACAGGAATATCAGCAAAGCCCTCCTGCTTTATCACCTCTCACATGGATTAGGGCTCGAGGCTCTCCAGCCCTGTCACTCCATAAATGCGTTAAATGAGCTGGGGGTTTTGATCAGGTTGTGATTCTCATTAGTAAATCTGAATACAAATAGGTTTGAGCCTAAATAACTCTTGTTGTGTCCACGTCGCCTTCCCAACACGTTACATTAGGAAAAGTTAATTTTATATGACTAAATATAATCAGAAACACAACATGAGGCCTGTCAAGTTGACATGGTATGATGGGTACCTTAACACTTCCCAGCAGGTAACGTTGTTTGCACACTGCTTAAACTTGTTCATCAATGACTCCTTGCATGATAACCAGAATATTAACAATACAGTGAAGGTGGCACTGGGCTCCTGACACATACAAATGCATTTCATCAGAGGGGGTTGCTTCCAAAGGAACAGCTACAGCTCATTTTGGAATTTCTTCCTCCTCTTTTTTCCTCTTTATTTTTCGTATTATTCCAAGATCAAGCTCCTCTCACTCCTTCCATGCTAGTGGAATCCAAACCAACCCCAAAATTCAACAAAAGAGCTTGCAGACAAAAGCAAGGTACAAATAAATGTAAAAATCAGCAGTGACATGAAAGGAAAGACCAGAAAAAGGTGTTGAAAAACTCTGGTTACACAGGTGTAAGAACTGTGTGTAGGCAGATAATTTGTTAACAAAACAATTATTCCCAGCCAGTCTCAGCATCCTTTCCTTGTCCTCTCAGCACTGTAGGTGAGGTATCACCAGTGGCACAGCACAAGCTGTTTTGCTAAAAAATAGTGAATCTAAGACTCAGGAAGGAAATTTCCCTTCACTTTATAAAAAATTAACTTCTTGAAACATATCTCTTTCTTTTTTTTTTTTTTATTCCCCTATTTTTTTGTTTCCTGGTTGATCCTGTAAAATCTGTGATTTGCTTTATTTTTAGTCTGTTCCTGAATTTTTGGTAGTACTCACTCAAAGGCTAGATTGATCTTGGAGGTGTTTTCCAACCTTAATGATCCTATGATTCTGATATTCTTATATTACATAGATTTCAGGCTACTTTTGGAGATTCCTTTGAGTGCTCCACAATTTATTCATCTATTTAATCTACATTCTTATGGAGTTTATTTTAATCCTAATCAATATCTGCTGTATAAAACCCAGATGGTTAGGCTTTGATTGTTTTTCTTAGACCAAAATGTCCAAACCTGCTGTTTTAGGGTATTTGGACTCTGCTGTAAGTAGAAGGTCTTTCCTTATGGGTGAAAAGTCCATCCAGGGCCAGTCCTGTATGGTTTTACCAGCTTTCCTGTCACCCCATCACTCTGCCCTTGACAGAGACACGAGATACTTTCCCTGCGCTTCCCAGAGCCAGAGGAATGGTCTGGGATGAGGAGCTGAACCTGCTTCCAGTTCAGATAGACCCATGGGACACTTTGGGTGTAAAACTCCACACTGCTGCATTCCTACACTTCACCAAGCCCTGCCTTTTCCCCCATTAAAATATAGCACCTTTCTATTTTAAAATAAAGCCATGCCATGTATTTTAATTGAGGCTCTGGTCTCCAGCTCCCAATACTTATAATCAGATTCCAGTTTTCCAGCTAAAGCTGTTTATTGATGTCCTACTTTTTTCACCATCGTAGCATGTCAATAAATTGGAGAATAGTTCCGTATGTTAGATTTCCCCAAGCTTTCGGGGGAAATCCTTTGACAATTTGCTGTATAAAGTCAGTTAATTGCTTTATATAGCAGAGCAATAGCAAGTATTTAGACATATCATATGACAGACATTCCGAAAATATGGGAAAGACATATTTGTCAATAAAATGAATGCTGGAAAAGTAAATTATTGTATTACGTGAAAGTCCTCAGTTTAAGCTGAGTTATCTTGATTGTACTAATAACTGACATGCTTTAACCAGCTGTCTGAAAGAAACAGTTGCTGCTTATTTTTCTGAACCTTCTCAGGACCTCCCCATAACCAGCCAGAAAGGAAATCTCAAGATGCCCCAGAAAATTTAATACAAAAACGAAAGTTCAAATTATATTTTATTTGAAGTCGGATAGGGCCATAATAGAAAAAGATCATCAAAAACAATGAAAAGAAATAATTGTTAATTTCTACAGTACCTTGAAACAGAAGCCCCTGAGAATAAATAGAATAAGAATACTATTAAAATTTCCTCTTTTATTATATCTTCTCTGCCAGAGTAATTGTTGCTGTGTCCAATATATGCAGAGGACAATTTACTAGCTGTTTTCTATTAGTTTTTAGCATTAACATATACAGAAATAAAATGAATAGCTAGCTTTTCTTTGGTTAATTAAATGACTGACAAGTCACAGATGTTGCTGCACCGACTCCTCCATATGATTAAAAAAAAAAAAATCCAACCCTGGCAAACAAAAGAACAGTAGCCCAGCAGTGTAAATGGTCTCTTTATTAAGTGAATATTGATGCTACATTATGATTTTTTTTATGAATGTGAATAAGGTGGAATACTTATTCTTTTCCCAAGTTTTATATTAAGATTTGAAAAGAAAACCTGTTTCCTACATAATTCCCACAAAGGAGTTCAGGAGATGGTTTACTGTCAAAGTGACCTAATTTACAGGAGGTTCTGCTTCCGCAACATCCATCAAAAAAGTGCATTTTTATTAGCAAGATACATATCTTTAATTTTTTTTCTCCAGCATAATTTTAATAGAATCTTGGTAGCTAAAAGCTGGTATTGAAAATAAATATTCTATTTCCATTCAGGACTTTGTTTCACTAAAAATTTGAACAGATTTTATAGAAATATTCATAGGATAAGTATATTAAACTGCAGCTCACTCCCTTCCTACCTTGTCCCTACTTTATCTTTATTAATAGTAGAAATCCTCTTGGAGTTGAACAAGTTTCTCTCATCTGTGGTACTGTCACATGTTCCTGAGACCCATCAATTTAATATCCAAATAACTGGAAGTTAATAATTTTGAGCTCCGAGCAGTCTTGGATCTTCAGAAATGCCCAGTGTGCTCTTCTGGTCAAGCATTTTTGGATTTAACAGGTATTAATTCCTTATTTATTTTGCTTAGTCTGATGGTTTTGATGACCTTTTTTCTTACTTCTATGAGGTCATTACTTCTTTTAGCTAAAGTAGGAGGTTTAACACTATTAATTACATTTATTATGAATTATAGACACTTGAGGAAAGCAGAGATGATATAAAATTGCTTTGAAAAACGTAAGTAAGATATATATATATAAAAGCATAAAATCTTACTACGTGTTCAGTAAGTTGTGATAATCCAGGGACAGGACTCCAGAACCACGGATCACTGTGGAGTTGCCACCTCCCCACGGATGAGTGATGATGCCACCACTGCAGACACAACCCAGGAGCCACAGAGACGGGTCTCCAGCACTGCCTGGAAGTTTGGGACAGGAAGTGAAGTAGAATAATTTAGCTAATTAAAGCAGCAAAGAATTTAAAAGGACACGACGTAATTACTGATGATGGATTTAAGCCAGAACATTGAGACTGGAAACAATATGCTTGTGTAAAGTGCCATATTTAATTAGCAGGGGCAGCTTAGGTATAATATTTACATATTTGTAAAACACTCCAGGAGCACAGAGCCTCTTTTCCATCAAGTGAGACCTCTGGTGCGGTATTGAATTACAAGAAAAATTGAATTTACAAGAAAATCTCCCCACTTACCAAGTTAAGCATTTTGCAGAGCTTGGATGTCATTGGAGATTGTGAATTTTGCTACTGAGCAGGCCTTGCTCTGATAACCTGAGGAGAGCGAACCAGAGCTCTGCTTCAAGCTTAACTTTCAGACAGCTATTTCAACAAAACAAGAAAATGGATATAAATAATATTTACCTCTTTTTATGGATCTTATGCAGTCTATTAGCTGAATCACCTCTTGATGAGGTGGTGGTGTTGCCCATATTCCTCCTTTCTCCATTTTCTGCCATTCTCATAATTTTAATAGAATCTTGGTAGCTAAAAGCTGGCATTGAAATTAAATATTTCACATGGAGGAAGGAATTGTGTCTCCTCTTCCAGTCCACAGCATCGCCCAGACAGAGCCTACAGGACTAAGCCCTAAAGAGACAGTGATTTCACCCTGGACTATAAATAATTCAGAGCATCCCCACCCAACCAAATCCTCAGCCTACTGGCCACCATTTAGCTGTTATATTACCTGCAAATTAGTTTGAAGATTTGGCCCAATGAATTTGTCACCCTCCAATCAACACAAAACTACAGCGGCCTCTAAAAGTTGATTTTTTTTTTTCTTTTAACTGAGGGGATTTCTGTGTTCATTTGTGTGAAAAGTCCAGTGTCCCGCTTTGCCACGGGATGGCAAAGGAAATACTTCACACCCTCATGACTGACTGCATTAATTACAGGGGTGATGAATGCTGTTCAACCTATGTAAATAAATGTGTGCCTGAGATTGGAGCCCAAGCAAAGTACAGCGATGTTTTAGTGGACGGCGGCTTCATATTTCATATAGTAAAAGTTGTGAGGGAAGAGGAGTGATATTTATGGAGTGCAAAGCACTGTGGGATTTTGTGGGAAACCACATATATTCAGCTTGTCAGAAAACATCTTAATATTTACTCTTACAATCCCTAGGCTACTGCTTTCTAAACCTAAAGCTTTCATTAGCCCATTTACCAGATATAAAACATTTGTAAGTCTGTTGAAAGAGTTACTTTCGGGAGGGGCATTTTTCACAGCAAAACGATGATACCTTTCCATAACCTCATTATGCAGCAGTGTCAGCTGCTTTACCCCTTTGAATTAATTCCACATTTCTCCTCACAGCCTTTGATTATTCCAGACCATCCCCTCAGCCCTATTATTTTCAGAAGGATCCCACTTTTGGGTATGTGCATCCCCATCATCGTGCTGACCTCTGAAATCAGCAGCTTGGAGAGTGTTGGAGTCTTTCTGGTATTTCCAACAGGATGTCTCCCTGGATTTTGCTGAAATACCCTGTTTTCTGCCCCATGGTTGTTCCCAGCTGCCCCCAATGCCCCCAATGGCTTCTTCCCTCCATAGCTCACAAACCACAGGGAAAGAAAAGCTTTTATTCCTTTCTGTCAGTTCGGGGCCGCGACGATTTTATGATGAGAAGTTTTATAAATTGAAAATAAAGAAGTATTCCTTAAAACCTAAATAAGGATGATATTTGGGGTTTTTTTTTTTGGTCAAAATAAATATTTTTCACTCCCATTGCATGCACAATATGTTACATTAAGAAAGGTTAATTCTATATTAAATATAATCAAAAACACAACATGGGGCCTGTCATGCTGACATGGTGCAATAGGTACTTTAATACTGCTCAGCAGGAACCCTTGTTATATTTTTTATATGTTAGTAGATGTCTACTTAGAATTGATCAAACCTTTCCTTCTGAAACATATATGCCAACACCTCCACAACACACTATAAACTAGACTCTCAGAAAACAATAATGATGCTTATCAGTCACTCGCCTTGAGTTTGCTTGTGAAAAACCTCTAGCTAGTGTGCTATTGGAGCTCTTAAAACATAGATCTTTTTGCTGCACTGATAATTCACTCACAGCTTGAGATTGATGACTATGTGAAGTCCATAAAAGATGTTACCACTATATTTTCTTCTTATGATTTATTTTATCATGTTGTCAAGGTTTGCAGAAAACAAGAAACAAATCAATGAATGTCATGCTTAAATATTAAAGAAGGCTGTAATACACAATTTTATTCAGATGCCTTATTCAATCTTGCAGCTCTGAAAAGGGTAGCAGCAGCAAAGCTTTTATTTGAATTACTTTTGGAAAAATTAATTTAGTGGGAATGTTGAATTGTGAATGGCAAAAGGGGAGCTAACCTTATTTGTTTAAAGAGGAATATGGAGCAACTTGGCTTTTTTTTTTTTTTTTTTTTTTTTTTGACAAAAGGTTTTGAGAACCTGGGGAAATTCCCTGGCTTTTCAACTCCAGGAACTTTGGAGCAGAATTGCTTAATGAGCTCATACTTTCTAAATTAATGAAAGGTTGCCTTGGCGAAGGGGGGACGCGGCGGAGCTTTCGAGGAGGATATTGGTATCAGCAATCCCCGAGTGCTGCAAAGCTGCTTTAAAAAAAGCCTTTTCTCTTTCGTTCCTACAAAACTGGGATCATGTCACACACCTTGTGCAGGGGAGGGTGGGGGGAAGGAGGGGGAAGGGGCCCAAAGCTGCTCCTGAACTGCCTCTCTCCCCTCCCTAATGCCTTTCCCTGGGCTTCATTACAACTTGGGTATAAAGCAGCAATTAAACTCAACTTGATTTTGTTGTTGTTGTTGTTGTTGGTTGGTTGGTTTGGTTGGTTTGTTTTTTGTAATTCTCTATTTCTTCTTAGGGACAGAAGAAATAACAACAGAATATTTAGATGCTTTTTTTAAAAAAATATCTTTTGAATATAGTGGGTTTAAATCAGTGAAAATTATGATTTTCTGAGCTTTCTAGTCTACCCTAAAAAACCACCCTAACCTATCCTTTTCCCACCTCTAGGAAGAGCTTTGGTGACCATTTCGTCCTCCCTAAGGCTGTCTTGTCCTACAGGAGCAGAAAAGACAGGTCTGAATGGGCAGTGCTCTCTGGCCTTTTGCCATCAGGAAGCAAAATTGCCTTTTTATTACCTTCTTGCACCATTTTATTTTATTCTGTTTCCGTAACTATACCAAAGATGGGAGCTGAAAAGGAAGAAACAGAGCAGAGATGTTTCTATCCCTACATCTCCAAGGATCAAGCAAACTCTCCATGTCTTGGATGAGCAGAGCCCCATTCCTTGGCTCCAAGTGCACGGTAAGCAATGAATCCTTGCCAGGGGATGCTCTCCAGCACCTGGCAGGGTGCTGTCCCACGAGTTTGTTATGGCATTTAAAATCATAAAATCTGTCTTATAACAAGAATTATTGATTTTGGTGTTGTTCCTGAGTGTTGAGTTCATACTTCTGTCAGCTAGAGGTGTTTTCCCAGAGAATTTGTGGCTGCCCCATCCCTGGAAGTGTCCAAGGCCAGGGTGCACAGAGCCTGGTCTAGTGAAAGGTGTCCCTGCTCATGGCAGAAGGGTCAGAAATAAATGATCTTTAGAGCCCTTTCCAACTCAAATATTCCATGATTCTGTGTGATACCTCAAAAAGTATTTCAAGGAACACTTCTCTCTGCAGTATTTTCAGTGCACACACCTTGTTTTTTTTTCCATAGATAGAATTGATACTGAGTAAGCATATTAGGTATCATCATTTTTGCCTACCCCAAACTGATTTTAAGACTCTAAGTACAAATGAAGGAATATTTCATTTGCAGCTTTCAAAATGTATCCAAATATATTTATACCATAGGACTAAAAATAAAGTGTGTTCAATTATGTGTTTTTCAAGTATATTATTCAAATTAACCTTAGAACAATTTATGGAGGGAAAAAATTGTAGCACAGGACCCAAACTTAACAATGCATTCCCTGCATATTTTGCTGTTAATTATAAGACAGGCATGGGGAGTGAACTTAGTTGATCAGTTTTTACTCTCCAACTTTTCTCTGGGTAACTTGTTCCATTACCTCAGTAATAGTTTTCATAGGACTGAAAGCAATAGAATATTTTTTCCCCTTTTTTATCCATTTATTTGTTTTGGTAACCACTTTGGATGCAAATCACCCACAGGCAGATGGCAAGAACAAGCCCCATGCACTGGAATCCCATGTAAGTCTTTTACTGGAGGTGGGATTGGTAGGAACTTCCCAGCTCTGTGGTAACCTGAGAGTCCCTCCCTTGAGATTTCAGCTTCTGCAGCTTCCACCTCTGCCAAGATCTAACTGGAAGTGCTGATTTTTCCCAGCCCTGAGTAGCTGCTTCAGCTTTTTTGCTTGCTTTGACATTTATTTGATAATTGTGGTGCATCTCAGCTATTTAGACAGGGCTTGATGGAAAAGAAAAATGTTATTTTGCATTTTTAAATGATTTTTGAGACTATTTTTTTGACTTTTATTTGCTCTGGGAAAGCTGATTTGCACAACAGCAGCCCACGGACTGTGTTCTTGAAAAATAAAATTAACCCAAATATATTGTTGTTAGCAGAAGTTAATTCTAGGTTATGATTTTGTGGCTTGAGCTGTGTTATCCCTGAGGAGAGGGTTGTTTCTTTTAACATTTTTCTCCTCAAAATTTTAAATAATGTGAACCCTAGATAGCTTTTTGTTATCATTCATCCATTTGGAGACCCCTTTTTCTGGCCTTTAAGGTGCAGTTAACAAAAGAGAGGAAGATCACTGGAAAAGTTTCCATTTGTGTTGGAAATTGTCACTTGAACTTTTCAGTAGGTCACCTCCATTCCTCAGCCCCTCTGGAAAGTCCGGGCCAACTTCCTCACACTGTTTCTGTAGGAAATGTTGTGGTAAAGATCAAGCAGCACTCTGCTGTGACTTGCTAAAAATGCCTTGGGCTGGAACTGTTTCACTGCACACACACATTTATTAAAAACTTACCTGGAATATTCCTCCTTGTGCTGCTTCTCCTTCAAACAGTCAGACTGCAGCTTGTGCCTTCCCTCACAGTGCCTTAAAAATACACTTGCAAGTACAAGCTGTGTGTTTCATGACATAAAAATATTCACATTTAATGTAATAACTGTTACGTTTGCATCATTGCTTAGATGGGGTTTTGTCTGGACAATGCCAGGTGCTAAACCAGGTGTTAAGAAAGTGCTTACCAGGGCACAAGTTTAAGGTAAAGTATTGATTCTCCTGATGTTAAAGACAAATTCTCTTTGACATCATCAGGCCCAGGACTCCCTCCAGGTTTGGGAGGAGATGCTGCCTCCAGTTACAGAGACATTGGTAGGACCTGTTAGCTTCTTCAAGGAGCTGGAAGAGGAAAGCTTCCCAAAGTGCACTGAACTGTTAACTCACCCAGATTTTGCTACCAAAAAATCATAGAACCCCAGAATCATTCAGGTTGGAAAAGAACCTCCAAGACCACCGAGTCCAACCTGTGCCTGATCTCCCACCTTGTCACCCAGCCCAGAGCACTGAGTGCCATGTACAGTCATTCCTTGGACACCTCCAGGGATGGGGACTCCATCACCTCCCTGGGCAGCCCCTTCCAATGCCTGACCACCCTTTCCAGGAAGAAATTCCTCCTGATGTTCCAACCTGCACTTCCCCTGGCACAGCTTGAGGTCATTCCCTTCTGTCCTGTCCCTTGTTCCCCAGCAGCAGAGCTCAACCCTCCCCAGCTCCCCTCTCCTGTCAGGGAGTTGCAGAGCCAGAAGGTCCCCCCTGAGCCTCCTTTTCTCCAGGCTGAGCCCCTCCAGCTCCCTCAGCTGCTCCTGGTGCTCCAGACCCTTCCCCAGCTCTGTTCCCTTCCCTGGACACGCTCCAGCCCATCAATGTCCTTCCTGTCATGAGGGACCCAGAACTGGGCACAGCACCCAAGGTGGAGCCTCACCAGTGCCCAGCACAGAGGGACAGACGAGCTGAATCTTTAGGTGAAGCCAATTTCCCTGAAAGCCCACAAATATCTGGCAGATCTGATCCTGTTTGTCCATAATCACCCATAGAAGATCTCACTTTACTTTCCACACTGTTGTGTGGCTGCTGATTTAATGAAGTTGCACCAGAGCACTGCAGAATTAGAAGAGGCTCCAACCCAGTGTGCGTGTGTGCCTGGAGATAGAATTTTTAAAAATACCCTTATTTACACAATAAATACAAAGTTAATGTTTTGGCTTTCTTCTGGGACAATCTGTAAGAGAAAAAGTAGAGCTGGGGATTAAAGAGAGTGTGCAAGCAATGTGTAAACCATGAAATTCAATTAGTTCCTCTTAGGAAGCCAAATTTTGGTGAATACTGTAGAGAAAAGGTAGGGATAAAATGTCTAAGCCAAAGCTGTGCTTAATAAGCTTCAGTAATTAGTTATAAATGGCTCGTTAAACCTGGAAACACATCTCTCTTTGCCCATGTTTATGAATTCTAAGGAAAATGGAGGATAGGGTTAAAGAATAAGTTAGAAGACTTTCCATCCCAAGTTTACTACAGAAAAAGGGTTTCAGGATGGGCTTTCTGGATGCTTGTGTTGCTTCCCAGGACACCCCAATGAGTGTGGGGAAGATGGTCTGAGAAGGGGTGATGCAAATATGTATTTAAAAGGAGTATTGGGAAAATAGTGACCAGATTTACTGATAAGATCATGTATTACAAGCTGTACAGGAAATTAGAAGCATTGTCCTGTGGCTGATATGTCCCTTTTTTACCCCTGCATCCTCTCAATTTTTTGCTGTATCCAGTAAAAATTTGATATTTGAACTGTACTGTAACTCTTTAGAATTGGAAGGGTAAAAGGTAAATGGTGCTACAGTGTGTGATAGATTAATTGGTAAATGTTCCTGTTATTGTTTCTGGCAGCTCTACACCCACCTCACTTTTCTCATCTCTGAAAGATCTCCCTGAAGTCAAAAGTGCTGGTGAAAATTCCAATGTCCAAAAACAGAACCACAGCTCATGCTCCACAATTCATCTTACAATCAAAGCTCCTTTGCTGTCAGTACAGGAACTGGAGCAACAAATGCACACTACAGGCAATTCCTTTCCCTGCTCCCTCCCCCCAGATCCCTCCAGAATACACTGAAATCCCCCTCTAATCCATATTGTGAACAGTAAACACCTTTGACCTATAAACTCTTTTCTTCTCTCTTTTTTTTTTTTTTTTTTTTTTGAGAGAAAAGTGTTTTCCTGGCTGCATATTCCTTGTCTCCTCTTTCTATACACTTTTCTAAATATTCATTACTTTTGAAAAATTGGTCAAAACCTGAAACATTTCCAGCTGGAGCCTTTTTCAGGGGGAGTGGGTCAAACTGGAGTTCCTTGATCCATTGTTACTTAATTTCTGGGTCAGGTTCCAGAAAGACCCCTTCTTCCTCTTTTCCTTCAGATGGAAAACCCTCAAGAATTGATTTTCTGCTGGGAAACCTGCACAAGGTGGTTGGAGTTTCATGAGAAACACAACACTTATGCTTCCCTAGATGGTGGAGCTCCCTCTTTTGGGGCCACAGCCTTGAAAGCATCATGGGCAAGTCAGAATTAGCCTCTTTTTTCATTTGTTATCAACTCAACTTTATGTATTTAATAATTTTCCTTCCTGGTTTATCTTTAAGCTAGTGACAAACATGTCACAGTGTCACAGAGGAACTGAACATGCTCAAGGTGACAGCAAGGAGAGGTGGTGGTTGGGAGCTGCCAAATATGACCCAAAGACACATCTAACTCTCCTCCTGACCTCCTACCAGGTCATCTTTGGCCAGGTTAAAGGGCTGTTCCAGACCGTGAGTGCTGAGAGTGAAAACTGTTGTAAGGTGATTGCAGAAGTGTTTAGGCTTTCTCTGCCACGGTGGCTCTTCTTCAGACCCTTCCTCTTTGCTGCCAGCATGGCTCCAACTCCTGGATAAGCACAGGGCTGGGTTTGGAGTGTTTATGCCCTTAAAAACGCTCTCTGAAGCCTTTCCCTGCAGCCTTGGACATGACACTCAACCTTGCTGCCTCCGACTCCTCGTCAAGAAGGGGATAATAACACTTGCTTATCTACTCCAGAGCGGGCTTTGAGGATTAATTAATTAATATTTGTACAGTGCTTTGAACATAAGTGCTTGGTATTATCATTCTTACTTCGCTGCTCCAGGCTCATTTTCTCCTCTGGCCTGATGTGCCATCCCACTTTTCTGAAAGCCCCTCGCCTTGTCTCAGCCCTGCTTGGGTCGTGCCCTTGCCCGGCCTCACTGCGTGTTGCACCCTCCTCGTGTGCCCTTTGGGCCTGCAGAACATCTGCAGAAGGACAAGAGCCAGCTCTTGCTCCTTCCTCCTCCTGTTCACTCCAAGAGAAGCACAGCCCAGACCGCAGGGAGTTGTTGTGGCTGAAGTGATGGAAACGGTCACTCGGATCCTCCTTCCACCCCATCAACAGTTTCTGATGGGAGGAACAGGCAGGTGAGGTGGGAATTGGAGAGGCAGGCGGCAAGGTGTGCCCCTTGTAAATTATTTTGTCTTTTCTTAGAAAGAAACGAAGAGAAGGAAAGAAATAAAAAAGGAAAAGGTGGAGGGGGGGGGAAAGAGGAGGGAAAGCAAAACTTGAAGCCTGTGTGTTTCTACCACCCTAAGTAGGTTTCTTGGAAAAATTCCCACCTAGTTCCACCACAAACATAGAGAACACAGAGAAAATTTCGCCATAAAGCCATTTCAATTTTATATTTGGTGATCTTTTTACTCTCATCTTACACAACAGCCCCACATGGATGCCTGTGTCCAGTTGTCCATTATTCCTCTAGAAAACGTGTCTTGGCCCTGGAGCAGCAGCTCCTCTGGCTGCCTTAATGATTTGATGATTTTCTGCATCCCTTGGCCTTGGTTCTGCCCCTGTCTGGGACCTCTCTGCTCCACACTCATCCCATCTCTCAGAAGTGGAAGTGAGGCAGTGGCCACTCTTGTCCCTGTGCTGGAATGAGACACATCCTGCCCCTCTGGAAGCCCCTTTCATGCAGCAGTGCCCAGCTTCTTTATTTTACAATTTCACAGAGAGCAAAGTTGTGGCTAAAATTTGAGTGAGAAAAATCAGGAGGATGTTTTTATGCTGGCAGGATATTCTGAAAATTTGCTAAGGCACCACTCAAAAACATCAAGGAGTCAGTATTTCATCTCTTCTCCCTCTCTTCATTTCTCTGTAATGGATTGGGCAGGAACTGCCTTTTCCTATGAATGTTTTCAGAGCTCCAATTTCTCCTTTCTCCCTGTTACTGCAAGAGAAAACCGTCTGTAATGTCTGAGTGTCTTTAATGTGCAATTCCACCGGCCTAATGGGCACCTGATGGTACAGATAGATTTGATTCCAGATTTGGATCTGCTGACATAAACCTTAATGCTTTTTATTGTGTGCCACTTTGGGAAATCCTGATTAACAGCAACAAAGAGATAATTATGCAAGATGAAGACAATGTAGTTGTTTTAAAAATAATGTATATCATACAATTAATGCTACTTTGTCCTATATCAAAGTCACTCTACCTGCATTAATCATACACCCTCATAGTTTCTAAACATTAATAGCAAGAAATAAAAAGAAGAACTCCTAATCCCGAGGAGAGTCACAATGGTGGGGGGTTGGGTTTCTTTGGAAAAGAAGAGAGGTAAGTGATGCAGGTTTTCAGCCTAGTTATTACAAAATGTAGAACATATGACTGTGTCTTCTAGAAAAAGGGGGCTGAAGCTGGCTCACAAACCCTAATTAGTAGTTAATTCATAGTGTAACCCTCCTACATTAAACATATCTGAATGTTTGGAATTGAAGGTGTTTTTCAAAATAAGAAAGGGAGGTTTGCCTGCTTCTGACTCTGGAAGGCTTCCGACCTTAAAAGCTGGTGGAATGGTTGGATGGATGGATACACATACAGGTCACATTTCAGCAATTCTTCCTATGAAGTAATTCTAAAATAAACAAAATTAAAATAATCATTTATCCCCCCAAAGGTATGTTGATCTTTTGGTTTTCTTTTGGGTTTCCTGACTTTGAGCCCCTCATCAGGGGCAAAAGAGGACCAAGGACTTCACCTCAAATCCTCGTTTAATGAGATAAAAGGGCCTGATTTTCTCTCCTCTCCTCCCATAGCATCATCTGCCACCATTGTTTACACTGAACAATACCCTTGGACAAAGTCCTGCACCTCCTTTTCTTGCCCAGATCCTCCTTCACTGTGCAGGCTGGTGGCAGCTGGGTTGGGCTGGGGCAGTCAAGGCCCTTTCCCTGCTCTTCTGCTCAGCCACCAGGATTTGGTGCTCACCAGGGGGCTTGGGGAACAAACATGTCCCCCGTGGTCATGGGCTCCAGCAGACCTGGCATGAGCAAGCTGTTGACCAGCAATCCTACCTGCTCCCCTGGCATGGTGTAACCTAGACATTACCTGTGTTACCAACCCTATGTGTCTGTATCCACATGGGAAGACCAAACTTCGAACCCACCTTTACAATTTTGGCCCACTAGTGGCAGTAAAGAGGTTTTTATATAAACATCGGAGCAGCAACACTTTTTTTTCCCCTTTATTGACAAAATTGGCTTAATCTTGCTTTTGCACCCCAGCTTTGTGTGTAGCACACCAGGATTTCCAAAGGCTGTTTTATTCCACCTTGTTTCCCCACATATTCTTCCAAATGACAACTGTTTTGTGTCACTGGTGGCTTCTGAGCTGGGGGAATTAAGGGAAGGTTTGGGTGTGCTTGTTCCATTACCTTCTGTGGAATGGATGGGGCGATGCCATATGTGCGTTTGCAATTAGACATTTTGATTTCCAAAGGATTTAGTTACCATTTGCTGAACCATTGAGTAATTACCACAGGAAAATTGCACAATCTGTCAGTACGTCAGCTAAGTGTGTTTCTGGACAGCTTTATAGGCACCTTCACCAGCACAGAGCCTTTGCTGTGCTTCCTTTGGTGAAACTTCAGTCCTTCCACAGGAGGAATTCCTCATAGCTAAGGAAATTCCAAATAACAGTGAAAATACCTGCTATTATACACCTGTCCCATGGAGGATATCTTGCCTCAGCAGGAAAGTGGTATTTAAGGCAATATATTTCATTAACATGGTGGGGTTTTAAGGCTGTAAAGTGCTATTCTAGGTAACAGGTTTGGGGTTGGCCACTCAGCACTTCTGGTTTATATAATTCCCTGAATTTAGCCCTTTTGCTACAGGCAGGGGGAAATCTAAAAGTGTTCCCCACCACATGTGATAAAAGTAGAAGGATTTCCACCCTGAGAATGTGTTCAGATTTAATTCTGACTCCTTTTTTAGTTGCTAATTGGAAGGTTTCTACTCAGAAACAGAAAATTAAGGTTACTTTGAATAGAGAAAAGGGAGAGGCATCATTTACTCCCCTCCCTCCTTCTCCCCACCAAATTAAACACTCAAGAATCTTGAGAAAATTGGGTCACTAATATGGAAATTGTAAAGTATTGATAATACCAACATGACAAGTTGTCACTTTGCAGTATGTTCTTAAACACGCCTAAACCTTAATAACCAGGTTATTCTAGAATAATCAGGGTAACAGAATGGGAATGAATGGCAGTTCCTGTAATTATTCTAGAAAGAGGACCAAAGCAAACAGAAATTCTCTCTAATTTTATATATTCCCAATAGGTGCACATAGTACATCATTATCACTATAGAAACTACTTAGTAGTTTCTCCAAAAATCAGCTACGCTTCACGGTCTTATGGGCCAATGTCTGAGCTGCACATGAGCTGAGACCCTCTAATTCAAACAGAGGTAAGCTCAGAACAAGCTGCACTAGGCTGCAGCAGACAAAACAAATTTCCTAAGCCAAACATATTAAATCCAATATATTTTTCATTGATTTAATAGCCTGAAACTTTGGATACAACTGACACTTGCTGGATATTAATGGGCATTAGTGCTCCGAAAGGGAAGGCGAGAGCTGGAAATGAGACTCTGTAGACATTGGGGAAAGAAGGTGCTGCAGAGGGCTTTGCTCTATATGAAAGTTCTGTGTTGCAGGATGAAATCTGTAATTAAATAAGGTGCTCTACAAAATTCTTCAGTGACTTTGGCCCCGTTTTCAGCTAAAAGTGTTATTTCTGTCCTATTGCTTCACATAACAGTCAGATGATCATATTGGAAAACAAAAGAAACGGAATAGCTGCTAATAAAAATTAAAAATATCACGTTTGAAAATAAGAAAGAGGCATATCTGCTAACAAAAAATTCAAAGGTAATATCTGAAAACAAAAAATTATGACATTTCCACTAATAAAAAAATGAAAAGATCAGGTTCAACAACTAAAAAGTGACATAGTTGCTAATGGTATTAAAAAAAAAAAAGTAAATTAAAAAATGACATATCCACTAACAAAAAAACTAAAATTGACCACGAGCCAAAGCCAGAGGCTGCTTCCATCAGTCCTCTCTTCATTTTCCCCTCTGCTTGTGACATGGTGAGGACACAGCAGCAGCACCAGCACATCACGAAGCTCACGCCGGGATTTGGTCCGTCTGGGAGACATGGGAGAATTTATTTACTTGTTAGTTCTGCTCTGGTTTGCTGCTGTATTTGTAATTCCGGATTAATTACGG
>NW_026086605.1:5362500-5367500 GCF_022539395.1 Myiozetetes cayanensis | reverse complement strand
GGGAGCATAGCAGGAGGGATGGCTGTATGGAGCAAACCCTCTTCCCCTGCAGGTGGACGGGAGAGGAGCAGGAGGAGCAGTGGTGGATTCTGAGCCCTGCTCTCCTGAACTCAAGGAGACTTGTCTGCATGGTGGTATTGAGGGCTGGGAAAAAATACTGTGTTTAATACTGAAACAGAAATAATCCCAAAAGTTTTGCAAAGACAAAGGGAAGCTCCAGCAGATGTGGAGGTGATGCCACCACCCCTTCTCCAGCTCCTTCCTCGGATGACAGAGGAGCAGGGAATACCAGGAATGCCAGGAAGCCCTGGAAGTAGTGGAAGCCCCCTTGGGTGCTGTTTTTGGACTGTGCAGAGCTGCCCACATGACATGAGCCCTGGCTGTCTCTGGCTTGGGATGGGAGAGCACAGACACAAAGCAAACCCCCTTTCTGGTTTCCCCCTGTGAGCCAGGGAGGAACTCAGACGTGTGGGAACGCTGAATTCTGAGTCATCACAGAAACCTGAATGACCTTCCAGTAAATCAGGGAAACTGGGAAGGTTTTGGGACAGCAGGACGGCTGGTGGGGCTTGGCCAAGTGCTGGAGGGAGCCAGGCAGCTCTGCCATCCCTGCTGGCTCCCACAAGCTTGCAAGCACTTGTTGCCAGTATCCAAAAACCAAGTGGTGGGGCCAGTTAGCATCCAAAGCCACCCCACTTCCTCCTCCACTTACTGAATTATTAAAGATAAATAAGAATCAGTTTGTACGTAAAGGACAAAAAAAGAAAAACAAGATATTTAAGAACTGGCAGCCAGGCTCAGTAATAAGTCATGGTACAGCCCCTGGAATGTCCCTGCTTGTATAAATAGGATCCTTCCTGGGAATCTTCAGGACAAATTCCTTATGTTCAGTCACTGGGAGAGGAAGAGTATTGTGTATTGTGACACAAGAAAAATGACATTAAAAAAATAATTAAACAAAACAGTCACTGAACAGATTATTTATCTAAGAGTTCTTGTGCCAGAGCCTTCAAGCCATCCCAAAAGACAACCAGTGCCTGGGGTTGGGAATATCAACATCTTGTGGGCTTCATGGGATTTCATTTCTTTTTATGTTTTGGGGGTTTTTTTGGTTAAGATTCCAATCACCAGTGTAACTCCTGAAGAAAGTCAAATAGAGCAACCAGGACGTTGTTCAGCTGCTCAACTTCAGCAGATTGCTGGAGACATTATTCCAGGAATCTCCATGATTTTACTACATCTGGGAAATAGTCACAGTGCTTGGTGGGAGGGAGCTCCCCAAAACTAAATAAAAAAATTTGTGTTCCAGCCACTGAGTCAGGAACACAACAAAACCCACTGCCCAGGCACAGCAAAATAAAAAAAAAATAGGGAAAATCAATGAATTTATGTATAGATGGGGAGTGAGGAAGCTGTGTCCATGGTGTAGGTCACTGAGGTCCCAAATCCCATTGCAGTGGTTGGCAATTGTTACCAGTCCACGAGATGTGTCAGACAAGGAAAAAAAAAGCTATAAGAAAAAAAATCTTAGAAATAAAATCTTAACTAAAAATATGAGGGGAAAAAAAAATCTTAGGAAAAAGAAATATTAGGGGGAAAAATCTTGGGAAAAAATATCAGGGAAAAAATATCTTTAGGGAAAAAAAAAATCTTTTCAAACCTGCTCAAGACGTACAGCTGCTGAAACATCTGTGCTGAACATGATGACACAAGCTGGAACGGTGGCAGTTGGGGAGGGGGAGACACTGAGGGGGGAGTGAAGGCAGAGGGTGAGGACAATCCCCAGCTGAGGGTCACCTGGTCAGGCAGGAGCCCCCAGGCTGTGGCCAAGGGGGTTCTCCCACTTTTTGGGTGCTCCAGCAGAACTCCCAAATACGTTTTGGGGTCACCACTGTGTGGGGTGCAAGGAGGCACATCCCTTCCCTCCCCTTCCTCGGCTCGGGGTGGCTAAACCAAATAAGGCTTTAAAGGGTGAGACCTTTGCCAAAGAAATTTGCCCAGACCTTTAATTTTGGTTGGTTTGTTTGTTTGTTTTTTTCTCAGTCCCCCAAAAATAACCAAGAGAGTGAAGATCCTAAAACCCCCTGAAAGTGCAGCTCGACAGGTGGACGTAGTAAAAGCCTGCTGCACAGGTAAGGATTTTTGGAGCTGTTGATGTGGGGAGAAAAATTTTATTCCCTGTCCTGAAATGAGATTTAATAATAATAAAAATGAAAACCTCAACAACAACAGTAAAATAAACAACCCCAAAAATCCCTCGGTCCTGCATTGTGCTGAAAAAAAAAAACAAAAAAAAACCCCAAACAAACAAACCTAAATAGAATAGAACAGAAATCTGCCTTAATCAAAACAACATTATGCCAAAACCCCTTTCAAGGGAAGGGAAAAGTCCACAGCAGCACAGCCCTGCTTAAAAATAGAACAGCCTTTGCCTTGTGAGTAACAAAAATACAGAACAACACACTCCTGCCATCCCAGCTTTGAAGGATGTCTGTCATATGCCTGGGCTTATTTTACGCCCCTTCCCTTTCTTAAAAGAGGAACAATGCCATCTTCCCGAAAGGAAATAGGCAATAAAAACTCCAGCAGGATTTCCTATTCATAATTTTTCCCATTCATATCCTAATGGGTGAAGGAAAGAAAAAAACCCTCCACCAGCTTTAACAACTTAAACGGCACTTATTAAATAGATATTTTTACATGCCTGGTTTTTCCTAAATGTGGGATATAGTTTTACAGTTCAATTAAATATTTTTTTTTTCTCCTTTCCAGATATCCTTCTCAGAGCTGGCTGAATTCTGTGCGAGCTGATGTAAAGCATCTGATGACAAAATATCAAATATATTTCTAAAACACCCCGTTGAGTTTTTATCTGTGCCATTACATTTTTTAATTAATAGAATTTCTTCTCTTTTTTTTTTTTTTTTTTTTTTTTGGTGGTTGTTGTTTTACAAATGTTGTGTTTTACTGCCAGTATGATCTCACTGCTTTACAGTATCGATAAATGAAGGCACACCTGCACTATAAAATCTGCTTTATATGAAGCAGGCCATTCATGTTTTTATAGCCCATTTTTCACCCATTGTTCTTGGGTCATGTCATAGGTGTGCTGTAATGTGTGCTGGAGGTGGGCGGCTCGAAGATCACTTCAACAAAATGGTCTAATTTTGCCAACTTTAGTGCCAGAATCTGGACTGAAAAATGCAGGACTAATATCCCCATGGACACCCGGCATGATGTCACTTCCCTGCAAATGTCCAAGACAAACAGCTATTTCCAGATCACTTGCACTTATAACATGAATTCTACCTCCTTTCCTATCCCCAAATTACTATTCCTGTGTTTTCGAGCAATTTTAATGTTAACTTGGTTAATGGCTGAACTTTCCTGACTCTGCGAAAGGCTCGCAGGGTTTTATTATGTTGCTTCATATATGACAACACTCATTTCAAACTTAAAGGTATTCTTTTTGAGCCTGGAGACCTACAAGCTATTTTTTTAAGGGGCTTTTGTAAAACAGCACAACGTGTATTCGTGTTTCATTCAGAAGTTTGTGCACCCACACGAAAGGATTTGTTACAAAATCTGGTTACTTTGCTTCATTAAAAAAAAAAAAAAAAAAAAAGAAAGAGCTTTAAGAGAGCATTTCTGAATGATTTTTGCTTTTCCTTTCTTTCCCAGGAACGGGCTCTTGAGGCAGCTACTCCATCACCCAGCTCTGCTCACGCACCTTCCTTCTGATTTGCAGCATCCTCCGTCTCCAAGTGTTCTCCCTCTGGAGAGCAGCGGGGTGGGAAGATGCTGCCTGCAGGATGAAGGCCACCCGCCCCTGAAATCCGAGGCCTGGATCCTGAAACAGACTCCGGGTTCAGTTCAGCTCCCGGGGTTTCCATGGGGCAAAGTTTTCCCGCTGCGAAGCTCTTGCCGGATTGGGGCTTAAGAGGGAATATTAATATTTTCCTCGCAGCCGACCTTCCCGAGGCTGGAATGCAGCAGATTGCCTCTACCTGGCTTAATTCCTCAATACCTTTTATTAAATCCCCCCCCACACACACCCCCACCCCCTTTATCCATATTCACCCCACACGCCACCACATCATGTTTCATAACGTGCCTTTCAAGTGACAACTTTATGGCAGAGCCGAGAAACTTTTATTAGGATAACAAATAGAGAAGGGAACGCCGGCAGAACTTGGAGCTATGGCAGCAAAGTTTCCAGGGGAATGAGGGAGAGCATGGAAGCACCCCCACCCTCAGGGGTTGGAAGGTGCCTGATGCCCAGGGGATGGACGTGGGAGCTGCTGATACCTGATTTCCCTGCCAAGGGGACTCCAGGAATTTAAAGTCGTGTTCTCAGCGGGTGATTCCTGTGCAAAGGGAAAAAAAAAAAAGGGAAAGAAAAAAAAAAAAGGTAAAATAAATAAATATTGTACGGTTGTATAAGCTTTGGAGACCTGCAAGGCCTCCTCGTCAATTATTAACTATGACCAAAGATGACATCCCTAACTGCTGTACATGCCTTTGGAAGAGCAGGCACTGCCGAGATGCACCTTTCAGGCACACAGGATGACATTTTATTTTGTTTGGAATCCTTTCCTAAAAAAAAAAAAAAAGAAAAAAAGAAAACAAAAAGTGGGTTTTCCTGCAGAAAAATACTTTCAAAATGTTAACCTCCCCTTTTTGTCCCCCTCCTCTCTCTGAGGGGTGCTGAGCCCCCTGAGGAACGATGGGCACCCCGTGTCTGGCCACACTCCATCACTCCCTGGCAGGAGGGGAATGGCAAAATATTGCTTTGGTCAAAGTTATTAAAGGCAGGTTCAGTACCCAGTCCTGGTTAGGAGATAAAATATGAGAGGGCAGCTTACATATTGCCATGATTAAATATTTACTGCTCCAAGAAGATTCACAGAACTTTTTAAAATTAATGGCTGCGAGTCTTTGTTTGGATAGTATCCCAAGTATTGAACCATTTATTGAACTGTTTGCTGAGCTATTTTACT